>NW_027063003.1:0-55096 GCF_032884065.1 Artemia franciscana
CCCCCCAAGACCACATTTTTCCAGCAAGCTAAAATTCATTTTCTCCAAAAATGTTGTCAAAACTAAGATAAGCAGGCATAATTTAAGCATCCACAGAAACAGGTCAGTTTTCTTTAGGATATTTTTACCTTTTTTTTTACTAGATAGCTGATTTTCAAATTCTCAGCATCATTTTACTTTGACTTGGGAAAAGTGACTGCAACTTCACCTTCTCAGTCTCCAGGATTTTGACAAAACTACGGCACAGATTAGGTGAAAAATTTATTAATTATTTCAGAATTAGAATGTATTCATTTTTGCTGAGGAAGGAAGAGCACATTTTATGCAAGATGGGCACAAATTATAATTTTTTTTTCAATTCAGGAAACGGCATAACACCTCATTTTTACCTTAAACAATGTTGATAAGCCAATAAGTCCAGCAAGAATGTTTTATTCAAAACTTGAAATACAGTTTTTAAGAGAATAACTCTAAGCTGCCACGATAATTCCATCTCATTCGTGGTAAAATAATGTTCAAGTCATTTATCTGTGCATAACTGAAATTAAAATGTAAAAAATTATTGACAATTAAAGATAAACTATTACAAAAATCATCGACGTTTGAAAAAATATAGCATTCCCGTCATAATAATTAAATTAAAAGAAATATTTTGCTGTTGTGATCATTACTGCAGGAAGAGTATCAATGAAGTAAAGAGCAAACTTCTACCCGTAATATCTAAAAATTAGAAAGTGCGTTTTCTAAGAAACTTTCATTCAGACATGAATGCAGACAGTCATATAGACAGACATGGCTGGGCAACAAAATAGCAAGAAAAAGAAGATAGAATATTATTTAGTGAGTTTATTCACTTAATAAGGTGAAATAATGGTGTTTTGCCTTTACAATAAACCTATTTAAGTTCAGTTTAGTATGATTGTAGCTGAAATAAAAAACAAAAAGTTCAAAATTATTAAGCTAGATGAAAAACAATATTTATGCAGCCTCAAATGGCGTCAATCTGCAAGATTTGTGGTGTCAAAATCACAATACAACTTGTCTCTCAAGCTCATCTACATATTTTAGATTCTGCAAAAATAAGAATAAACAATTGACCACTGCCTAACTGATTGCAACTTGTCAACGGCACTACTTTATAGTTACATTATAGTTACAAAAACTATACCCCCAGCTTTAATTCTCATTACCCCCCCCCCCCCCCCCATGAGGGGATAATTAAGCATAAAACATGCTCAATGATAGTTCAGTACCTTGATTCGAGAAAAATAATACAGGATATGTAGACTGAAGCAGCCTATAATAAATTAGCACTCCACACTGAGACTTAAAAACAAAGGGGACTTAATAGTCTGTTCTGAAAGGATTTAAATTCCTAAATAGCAGATGAAAGCTCTTTGAGAATATCCTATATTATGTGAAGAAATAATGTGTCCTCAATACTACTTTCAAAATAATTATTTTTGGTTATTTCCATCTCTGTAACATAAATTTGAAGAGAACCATCTAAAAAAAACAAAACAATTTGACTAAGGCCTCCTGTTAAGCATTTAATTGAATTTGTAAGTTCTTAGATATTGATTTGACCAGTCACTTCCATTTTTTAAACTTAGACCAATCATTTATATGTAAAAGATTTCTTTATACTTTTTGTACTGGCCAACTTTAGAAGATACAAGCTATCATATTTATCCTCTCATTATGGATTTACAAGTGTTTAAAGATGAAAAACGTCGAATCACTGACAAGTGAGATTTTTCATCTCTTTCTAGACAAATAAGCGTTTACTTTACCCTTTGATTGAGCTATTATAAAACAAGGGTAAATTCAGTCTACCTTGAACGATCATCAGCCTTGAGAGTAATTTTTCATTCATCCAAACCCTCTGGATATACGTAGTCTAGTACTCAGCCTAACTAAGACTAGAGGATAAGATGGAAGTTCATGTTAGTGGTGCATAACCTTAATACCATACTCACTGTGCCCCAATAACCACATATGTTCACTAATATTTTAAAATTTTGTAACAAAGACCTTTTAAAATGCTCCTACTTTTTTACATGTATAAAAAGTTTGTTTCCTCTTCTAAAAAAATGAGAAAACAATACATACTTTTCTAAATTCATGATACCAGCAGAAACTTGGATGTACCGAAAATGGAGTTGTTTTTTTGAAACTTGAAGTGAAAAATTTACTTAAAGTGATTAAAGTTTTTAATGCCTAAATAAAGGTAAAGCCAAGAAACATAAGTTGGCATTTCTTTTTCCCAAAAAATTTCTATCACAAACCCAAGTGGCCAAATTCACACCTTAAATACGAATATAAATAATAAAAAAGTGTCAAAATACAAATAAAATAGTCTTTGTGAGTAACAAAGCTTGCATGGCTTTTTTAAATATATAAATTCTTTCACTTCGCCATGATATTCTGTTATCCTTTGTCAGATAGGCATGGAGAAAGGTAATTCAGTTGGTCTATCAGTTTTGTGAGCGAATTTTAAGACTAGGAGTTGAGCTCTCATACTATTTTGAAGGGAAAATTGAGCTAACCCTACGACACAGTTTACCAACTACTGCTACTGCAACCATTACTACTAAGTTTACTGCTGCTACGAGTAATACTACAGCCAGTAGTACTATGACTATTAACAGTACTAGTATGACTACTGCCACAACTACTATTACTAATACGGTGACTGTTACAACTTTTGAGCCTACAACTTCTAAGACCGTTACAACTGTTACTACTACTACGATTACAACTGCTACAGCGACTGCAACTACTGTTTCTACGACTAACATAATAAATACTACAATTATTATGGGAGTATTGTCAATTTTATTACATGGTGTGTTGCTACTGCATTAGGATGGTGTACCTACTTTTAGGAACAGATATGGGTTGTAAGTTAAAGCTTTCATAGAATTCAAAGAAAAATATTGAGCTTCATCAAAATATACACATCTTGGTTGCTAATAGGACGTATCTGTAATATCTCAGTAACGGCTAATGGGATTTAGTCCAAACATTTTTGGGGTGTTGAGTTGCAGTTGTAAATAAACGAAAATATACTACTTGAAGCCATGCTTTCAAAAGGGTGAATGTGAACTATCTCAAGAATTGCTGGCATATTTGGTTTGAATTTCCAGGTGTTGAGATTTAAGTTGAGGTGTTGATATTTAAGTTAACTAAACGACACTGTGGACATTCAGGTTGTCAGGACGATTTTTTCTCCACACGACACCTTGCAATCACTCACATAAATGTCACAAACATAAGAGTTTAAAGAGTCAGGAATAAAGAAAACTGAGTGATGTCACTGATTTATCATCATTTTTCAATCTCATTTTGACCCAGGAAAATTCTTTAAAATATACTATCTTTGCATTACTGCTGGAGCAAATTTTAATTCAAGAGCAATTAAAAACCTTGATTTCAAGTTATAAGTAATTTATAAATAACTATATTGAATGCAGTAAAAGCCAACATCCACATTACCTTAAAAATTTTAAGTAATTTAGATTTTAAATGACCAGAAATTATTTTTAAAAATAAATGAAACCCAAAAGAAGTCGACATTAAAACAAAATTATGTTGAAAATCCAATTAATAGATTATATTTCAAAAAAACAAATAAATAAAAATTCTTCAATATTTAAAACCAATAGTCTGCAAAAGACTCCGTGGCTGTAAAGAAGTAATCTTTAATCTCTTAGACAAGAAATACTGATATTGTTCTATAAATAAATTCCAAATCGACTTAAGAGTAAACAGAATGCTCCTGCCAAACTTGAAATGATCAAAAATAACTATAAACAGGCGTTTGGCTATTGTCCCCCTCCCCCTCTTTCTTTAACTGTAAAAAGCTCTAAACCAAATTATACCACTTGTGATTTACTGAAATCATAATTTGATATACGAATTTTTTTATGTTTTTATCATTGAAAAAAACAGAGTTAAACAAACATCTTGGATTGGCCAGACTGCATGGAATTTATAAAATTGTATGTTAAACCTTCAGTTTTCTTCTTTAATTTTTATTAGTCCTTTCCAATCGTCTTAATTTTTATAGCGATTTTTTTCGTCGACATTTTAGAAAATAAAATAGCACTGTTCAAAATACGAATGATGTGACGTAAAAGGCAATAATAGGCAATTCCAGAAGTTTTAGGACCGAAATCGAAATTCTGGAAAAGAAAATTAAAAGTTTGAACATGAAAAGATAGTTAAATTTTCGCTAGGCTTTGACAATGAAAAGGATTAAATTTTAAAAAATCTTTGTTTTTGCTTACAAATGCATATTCTGGACTATAATGCCTTAGCAAGGGAGTTCCCAAAATTTTCTAAGCTCATGTGAATTCATTTCCAAAAGTCATGATCGGTAATAGAGCCATAATCAAGCCTTTCAAATGGAGAAGGGGAGGAAGTTAGAACTTAAAAGCATCTTCCTAGCTTCCAATTGGGACACATCTCTACTCAGAAAGTTTTTTGGTCTAGGATTATTAGAAAGTACTTTTCCGCTGTGTCACCGTTCTAAATTAACATACCCTTTAATACCGTTCTCACTTAGAATTACATAAAGGCAGATACACCACCGATTGCACTGTCTTGATGTTTGGTAGTTTGAATAGCAAAACGCAATTATCTTACCTGAGATCACAGTACCACCTGTACCACCAGAGATCAGGCATACCGAAGAGTCTTTGTTGTCTCTCAAGTTTTCTGCAGTTACGATGTCCTCCCACTCTCGTTGGATGTGAGTATTCAGGCTGTACAGACCTACCTGGTGGCCGCACAGTAGTATATTCCAGGGTCTTTCTTTTCGACAGGTGGTAGATATATGTCAGTGAAGTACAGAATTTTTAGCCCTTTGGTGGCTCGTTCGTAGGTCATACCCGATATTATTGAAATCTGAGGAAGGGTGGTCACGAGTGGCTGTCTTGCGGTATCTCGTGTTCATTGATAAATGATTTTTTTAGTTTTATGAGTTTAATATTCTCCCAACAGTGGTACTTTTGAAGGGATGAATTCGTTTTTGCGTCTCCAGGCTTCAGTTCAATATCTCTAGAGTGTATAGTAGTGCGGGTAATGTATTCCTTTTAAATTATTGCAGCGTCAAGCAAAGAGGGAAATCCTGGATGTGGTATGTTTTACGACCCAATCGAAGATGCCCATTGCCTGTCTAACTCTGGGTGACCCATAGGTATTTGAAACAGTTACAAACAGTTCAAAACAGTTTGAAACAGTTCTAAATAATATTTTATTTAAGGACGTAGTCATTAATTCTTAGATTTTGTACAATTGAAATTTACCATATCTTTAGCTTTTAAGTAAGGCGTTTGAAATGAAAGCTAGGCTATTAGATAGAACAAAGCACTTTTAATGTACTACTTTGCGTACGTTTAACCTGCTACAGTTTACCCTGATTACTCGCTCAGCACCATAAACTTAATAGGTATTTTTTTCAAATGGTCTGGTCTCACTGTATATAAATATAAATATAACCCAGAAATTGCTGCGCAGAGAACATAAAAAAGAACATGACTATTTTACCCCTTAATTATCATTCAGATTGGAAATAACTAATTTATTGAATGTATTCTAAATGAAATGTATATATTCTTTCTTCTATCATATTTATACAAAAAATCGTGGCTGTTTGCATTGAGTTTTGGTACGAGCCCTTATAAGTATTGCCAGTAAATATATGAGCAATATTCGACTATTAAATATAGGTAGCATTAGTGTACCTTTGATTTTTCTATGATTTCATCGCCCATAGTAACTATGCAGATCCAGTCATAGATGCCATTTATCTGGCCTATACTGGTTGACATATAGGTATCAATACTAAGTAAAACAATGATTATTCTTCTTCTAAAAGCTAAGTAAAGATTTTGAAACAGTTATTGCTACGCAGAGAACAAAAAAAAGAACATGACTATTTTACACATGAATTATCATTCAGATTGGAGATAACTAATTTATTGAATGTATACTAAATGAATTGTATATATTCTTTCTTGTATCATATTTATAGAAAATTGTTGTTGTTTACATTGAGTTTTGGTACGAGCCCTTATAAGAATTGCCGATAAATATAAGCAATATTGGACTATTGAAAATGTAGGTAGCACTAGTGTACCTTTCATTTTTCCATGATTTCAATTAATCGCCCATAGTAACTATAAAGATCCAATCATAGATGCCATTTAACAGTCCTATTTTGGTTGACGTATAGGTATTAATACCTGTTAAAAAAAAATTAATATTCTTCTTTAAAAAGCTAAGTAAAGATTTTGAAACAGTTACTGCTGCGCAAAGAACAAAAAAAGAGCATGAATATTTTACAACTGAATTATCATTGAGATTGGAAAAAACTAATTATCTGAATGTATACTAGATTAAGTGTATATATATATATATATATATATATATATATATATATATATATATATATATATATATATATATATATATATATATATATATATATATATATATATATATATATATATATATATATATATATATATATATATAAATATATATATATTCTTTTATTACATCTATAAAAAAAGGTTAGTTGTTACATTGAGTGTTACGAGCCCTTGCAAGTTGTGCCAGTTAATGTCTGGGCAATATTGGATACTGGAAAGTAGCGCAACTGAACCTTAAATTTTTTGTTTAAATGAATCGTTTATGTCATACCTTCTGTGGTACCTCTATAACACGCGCCTGAAAAAGTTTAACATTTTTTTGTTTCTAAAGGGAAGAGGTATTTGGGTCTCCCCAACGAAATCCAGTTGATTTTTAAATTCCAGACTAACATTTTTTATTTCTATATTTTGCAAAATTACTGTGAAAAACACAGAATTAGACGATCACATAGCATAAAAAAAAAGGGAAACTGCTACAGTATTGATATTCAGGGGTTTCTATATAGGTATTTGGAACCCCACCCCTTAAGTGTTAGTGACAGTTTACATAGGTATTCTTTATAGTTTCAATTAAATATAATTATCTGGTTCATTAATAAAATTCTTTCTTTTCAACCCCACCCGCGTGTAAAAACTCGTCTGTTTCAAACCTTTACTTTAACTCATAAGCCTACTGCGTATGATTTTTTATAATTTTTACCGTCTAATAACCAATTGTATTAATTGAACGGCTCTCAAATACCCTTATTAAGACCTAAAACAACTTATTATCTGCTTTTGTGCATCAAAGTTCAAAACAATAAGCTCCAATTGGTCCATTTACTGACAAAAAAAAACTCTTAGCTGATTAGTGTAAGGTTCTTTTGAAAACAAAATCTCGGGAATTCCAAAAAAGAGCCTGAAACCCTATAGGAAATGGTGCTGGATCCAAGAAAAACTATACCATCATTTTCTTTCTGTAGAGAAAGAGAGAGAAAAGGTTATTTAAACAACAATTGTAGCTCAAATGGCTAGTTTAATGTTGAAATACAAAACATGTTATTATGCACTTATATATTGACGTAAAAAAGGGACAAAAGAGTTCTGGCAGCGGTTTGTCCAAGCACGCACAGGCACAAGTTTCAGCTTCTGTCTCGTACGGCTGACTGTCAGGGCTTCTGGTGGGAAAATGTCACGCTGTGCAAGGTTAGACAGCTGCATTTTGCCAAACCTCAGGATAAGGTCACCCATACAGAGTCCCAAACTTTGGAGTTCAAGGGTTGCTAGAAATCGTGGTAGGAAATGTCTCTATTACTCAGGATGATCCTGGTTGCCCATTTTCAGACTGACTCCAGTTCCTGCATTAGATAGAGGGTGAGAGGGAGAGAGATAGAGAGAAGAACGAAACTCACAACATAGTAACCAAGAGTTGAAAAACGAGTTTTGAAAAAAAATGCCTAATGGGAAAAATTTGCCATGTGACACTGATTGAGGAAATGGAAATATTTCGGTTAATCTTAAAAGTAAAAATTTATTGCCAAAACAAATTTATGGGTGATTTCTAAAAATAGCCTAAAACCCATCGAAAATGGTGTCGGATCAAGAGGAAATCGTAACATTAGAATCACCGTGATCAAAATCCCTATATAGGAGAATTGCAGTCCTCTACCTTGAGGACCAAGGAAAATCATTTTTGCATGGGTTAGACCAGTGGTTCTCCGCCAATTTTGGGCCACGCCCTATTTAGGCATTTTAAAATCCTGATGAAATCCAAAAATTTTACGCGTATTCACCTGAAGGAAGTTTAATAGGCTATTAAATTGGTTTCTTTTTTCGAGTTGACTTCTATGTGTATTTTATGGGAATGAAAATTTTGGTCATTTGTTTTGCTCTTTAAATGTATGTGATTGCGACATCATCTAAATTAAGGCTCTAGAGTATTGTCAGTCGAAGAATGTATGTCCTGCCAATGACCAGCCAAAATATCCCCATGCCCCACTGGGGGGGAATGTGCCCTACGTTGGAAATCGTGGGGTTTACCAGAGCATAATAGAGAAATGTTTAATGGCTGATTTAGAAGCTATTGCTCAAATCTATGCGTTTCGTATAAATTCTACCATCTTTAAATGCCATGCGACAATAATAATGGAATCGTTGGTGCCATTCGTAAACATTTATTTTGCTCCTTCTTAGAAAGGAGGGGGTCAAACCAGGTATCCCTGCCCCTCCGGATAAGGCCCCATGAGAAGTTAAACATATTTTGCAGCATTGTGGCAGAAAAAGTTCTAACAATTATCACAACATTTTATTTTATTATATTAACTATACATCTAAATTCAAAAATTCTCAAAATAGGTTTTACTCTGGTTTGCACAAAACACACATGCACAAATACGGAAATGATGGCTCATGTGCTCTATGTGGCTCAAAAAGTGTTGTGCTTTGTTTTTCACGAAATACGAATTTAGACATACACACACCAGCTTTCATGTACTCTGTGTAGTTCAAAATATATTGTGCTCTGTTTTGAATAAAAACTGAATGCACACACAAGCATAAGATTTTTCATGTAGTTTATGTGCGTTAATTTGTGCTATTTTTCACGAATTACGAATCGAAACAAATGCATACGATGGTTCAGTTACGCTGTGTCCTCTCGATGGCTAGAGTTAGATGGTTAGAAAACTTTAAGATAGCTATCTTGTTCAAAATATTCCAAAGATCATACAACAATACCTCTAGGTTTGAAACGAATCCCCAGATCCACGGGACAAGGGTTGTAAGTTATAACCCAAGGCCAAATAAAGTCTTTATGGAAATTGTGGTCGTATAAACTTTTGAAGAGGTTCATTTAATTGAAAATTGAAAGCTCGTGTTCCTTTTCTTAGAGTTGAGAGTGATCTGAGGGCAAAAAGACACCCCCCTCACTGCCTCACCCCTAATTTCATACAATGAATTCGATCAAAATTTTCAGATACACATTTGTTCAAAATAGTCAAGATCATCTAAAAATACCTCCGGGGTTGGACAGCCCCCCTGAGCTTGGGACAAGGGTTATAAGTTATGCCCTGGGACCAGGTAAGATTTCTATAGAAGGGATGGTTGTGAGAATTATCGGGAGGAGGCAGCCCCCTCCCAATAATTAGGAGAAAAAAACATAATTCATTAAGTAACTTTAAAACTGTTGCTCGTTTTAAGCTTCAAATTCGCTCTTTACTTGGACCAGATAACTTTTTTTTACTTCGACCAGAAATAATGGTTGATTGTGCTTCCTCATTAATATTTATACAAATATACCGCCTTTGAAGTCTTATCATCAAGGAAATAGGTCATCTGCTTCTTATACAAGCTCAGCGTAACATCAACCAGGGAGAATTGTACTCTTGTTGACAGGTCTAGTGCTTGAAATATATTATTTTACAGTGAGAAACAAGTTCGACTGTTTTCAATATCTGAATTAGACTTTGGTATATTAATTTTACGTCTTAAGCTAGATTAAACAACTGTTTGATGCGATGATGCTTAATCTAGATTAATCCCATTGGGGTAGTGCCGAAGGAACTCAGACCTACAGAGATCTAAGAGCCCTAAAATCACGAGTATTGAATGCTATTACGCTTTTGTTGCTATTGAAACTAGTTCCAGTGGCGTCAATCATGGGGGGGATATCTGCCTCCTGGATTCCCCCATCCCTTGATTTCAAAACTAAATTTTATTTGGTATTTTCATGGGAAATAAAAGAATAAAAAAAAATTCTTTGCCCTACTTCTTAATATGTAGAATGATTGTAGTTAACACATTTTAACTGCAGCTGCACTATAATTTACCCACAACCCCACCCCCTAGTATGCAAATACATAACCCAAATTATGCATTTCCTGTGTGTTTTTGAACAACTTAAGCGTAATACTAGGTGCAAACGAAATGAACAAAGACAATGTAAGCTTTGTGTGTAAATATTATAGCTCAATTTTAAACGTTGTATGTCTGAGTTAACAGTGTTTTTATGGAGTTGAGGATATAAAAAACAAAATCATTCTAGAAAGAGCATCTGTTTTTGCTGAAATCGTTTGAAATGTGTGTTTCCTCTGATATTTGATCTATTTAAACAGTACTTCACTATTCCTATGAATTCTGCGTCGAAGACTTATTTCTTGCTCGATCGCTGAAGATGAACTGTGGCACCACCACGGGGCAAGAAAGATTATCTTCACTTGCACTGTTGGGAATAAAAAAAGGAAACATAGACAACTAGAATATTTTTAACAAGTCCGTGTGCATTGTAGGTTAATTTTGTACATTCGTCTATTTTTGAAATATCATGAGATTTGTGTTACAATATAAAATTAGACTTGGAATTATATGTAATAAAACTAGGAGTTATCCTGCATTTTACTTTTGCTTTATGTGACCCACTTATTTCGATGATATTTATTAATATAAAGTCCCACCCCTGGAGCAAAATTATCAAAATTTAAGTATATATATATATATGTACATACATTCAGTTGTAGATTGGTGAGTTTTTAGTTCATAGTTGTTGTTTTTCTTCTTTGTGTGGAAATGTAATGTTATTTTTTCCTTTTCTTTTTTGCTTTTTATGCTCCGTCTTTTTTCTGTAGGAATGACGGGTGATAAATAAATAAATAAATATTTCAGTGAGTCTCATATAGTACAAGTTTAGTACAACAAATTTAATCTGACAGAGTCAAAATCTGTTCAAAATTTTGGGTAACTTAATAGTACTATACACGAGGCTGGTAGAATGGTGCTTGGTTCAACAATAAAATAGATTCACCTTTAGAATTCATCTTTGCCCACGCAAAAGCTTTTTAAACCATACTACTGTTGGTTCCAGCAGCCCATTGCTGATAATCCTGGTAAAAGTTGGACCACCAGTGCTTAATTTTTTGTTTATTTCATGTGTGTTTATAGTTTATCATGTATTGTATAATATTTTGAATTTAATATAGTAGCGCCTTTGGTAAATGGTAGCTTTTCTTCAGTAGCGCTCAAATAAAATTTTTGCCCCCCTCCCAATAAAAATACTGGCGCTATGCCCCGGTCACTCCGGACTTGTACCATTTAAAGATAGGAACGGGGCCACAATTTATTATAAGGAAATAGTTAAAGAGAGATGGGCGGAACATTTTGAGAATGTCCTAAACCGAGATACAGCTGTAGGAACGATATAGAGGAAAATGGAAAAGTTTGTGATACCTTGGATGTGAAGGAAGATTTGTTTTGTGAGGATGAATTAGCGACAGTACTAAAAGGATTAAAAAACAATAAGGCTCCAGGTGCTGATAGTGTGGTAAATGAGTTTCTTAAATATGGTTGCTCTGAGGTTAGAAATAAGTTACTGAAGATTATGAATATGATTTTCAAAATACCTAAAGGGGTAAGTACCTAACCATTTAAAAAAAAAAAAACCTTAATTAAATCACTGTATAAGAAAGTGGATAAGAGTGAGTGTCGTAATTATCGAAGTATTAGTCAGGTCTCCGTAGGTAGCAAATTACATAGCAACATGATACCTTTAGACTGAGAGATGCGGTAAACAAAGTTTTAAGAGAAGAACGGTGTGGTTTTAGAAAAGGTAGAGGATGGGTTGACCAAATTTTCACTCTTAAGCTAATAGCTGATAAGTACCTTAGTTGTCAAACACCTTTGGTCCTTAGTTTTATAGATTATGGGCAAGCGTTTGATTCTGTTGATAGAATAGCTTTAGCAAAGGTCATATCCTTGTATGGTATACCAGACAAATACATTAAAGTAATTAGTGCCAAGTACGAGAAAAACACTGTTGCGGTTAAGGTAGGAAATTGTGTTAGTAGGTGGTTTTGTATTAAAGCAGTACCTAAGCAGGGTGATCCCCCTTCGTATGGATCATTTCGATGGACTTTGTTTTAAGGAGCACAGGAAGGGCAATGGGAGACCACGGAATCAAATGGAGAGGAAAAACTATCGTTGACTTAGATTCTGATGATGATTTAAGCATCCTAGATGGAAGTGTGAGCAAAATGAATGAACTTCTAGAGGAATTGCGAGTTCAAGGTGCTAGAATGAGCTAGAAAATTAATGTTAAGAAGGCTAACTCACTAGGGCTAGTAATAAATGAAAATGAAAAGGTAACGTCGGGTAACGAAAAGATTGATCAGGTGGGCAGTTTCACTTACTTTTCTAGTATTATTAGTAGAGGTGGTGGGAAGCAGTGAAGATGTTAAAATTAGCCAAGGCTCAGAATATTTTTTCACAGGTAAAAAAAGTTTTGAAGAATAGGAAGATAAGTCTGCAAACCAAGATTACAATATTGGAAGGTACAGTGATGTCAGTGGTCAAATATGGCTCTGAGGCCTGGGCGCTCTGAAAAGTGGATGAAGATATACTAGATGTTTTCCAAAGAAATTGTCTACGGAATGTTCTGGGTACCCGGTTGACTGACTGTATTTCAAACATTAGGCTGTACAAAAAATGTTGTTCAGTCCCGCTTTCCAGGGCTATAACGAAAGAAATTTTGAGATGGCTTGGGTACGTTCTGCGGATGAAGGATGACAGATTACCGAAGATTGTCCTTTTCGGCCAACCATTTGGGGCTAAACAAAGAGCAGGTCGTCCTCGTCTGGGAGAATGCCATAAAGAAAGATCTAAAGGAAATGAAAAGTTCTTGGGAGGGTATAAAGAGGCTTTGAATGGATTTGGATGGAGGAGGAGGGTACGCAGATGTGTTGGCCTCAGGTGGCTTAGTGCTGCGGTGAGCGGTTAGTAGCAGTAGCAAAAGTGATCGGAGGGGAACTAGACCCCCGACGCCCTCTTTTCCACAAATAAATCCAATCGAAATTTCGAAATAACCATTTTGTTCAGCGTAGTCTAACGGTTATATAACAATCTATCCGAGGTTGACATAGCCCTCCAGAGCCTGGGGGCAAGGGTTATAAGCTATACCCCGGAGGTGCATAATGTTTGAATTAAAATTAAAAGTTCCAGTCCCCTTTCTAAGAGTTAAAATTAAACTTGATATGATCTCTTTACGCCCATCATTTCCCAAGAAAGCCAATCAAATTTTATAGACATATATGCTGTTCAGCATAGTTGAAAGGTCCCGTAATTATCTAAATGAGGATGTAAACTTCCCTCCCTCCACGACCCACAGGGCTGTAAGTGAGTCAATTTATCCATTGTTTAATTATAGTCTATGTAATTGAGAAAGTTGGATATGTTTGACATTTTATTTCTAAAAAGACGAAAAGTATCCAGGTGAACCTTTCAGAAAATACTGAACTAAATCAAAACACGCGAAGTACATACTACCAAAAAAATACTCTAGTAGCCCTTTATATTTAATACCTCATTGACAAAAAGCGTCTTATAGCGCCATTCAAATTTGAAAAAAAGAAGAATAGTAAAATTGAAAACCGTAGGAATGTCGATATAGGGCAATAAGGCCTGAAGTTTATCCTTGTGTGCCTACATTTGTTAGAAAAAGACCGACAAGAGGACAATATTTAAGCATAGATTACACCTACTTTCTACCACTTATTGTACCTCTCAGAAAGCCACGCGTTCCACACAGATACACAACGCTAGGTAGGGGCGTAGCTATAGTATATTTATTGCTGGGGTAGGGCAAGAAGGGGTGCTGTTGAAGTAGGTGCTAT
Organism: Artemia franciscana; assembly: GCF_032884065.1. NCBI lineage: Eukaryota > Metazoa > Arthropoda > Branchiopoda > Anostraca > Artemiidae > Artemia > Artemia franciscana. The sequence goes on from NW_027063003.1 coordinate 14,078, forward strand.
TCAAGTGGTAGTGAAGAAAATTAACTATTTTACAAACACACTACTTGGTGAATTTAAAAACATAATGCAATAGATTGTATACAATAAAGACACATTCAACAATAATACATATAAGTGCTGACACTTGGTATTTACTAAAATCGTCAGCAGTGGGCTTCTGCAGACAACGCTACTATAGCGTGAACAAGCTTTCGGGTGGGCCAAGGTAAATGTCGTATAAACTCGGCTTTTTCCAGCCAGATTTACCACTAATATTGTCGTACATATCCCCATTCAGCTCTCCCATCCCCCACGCCCATCACAGGATTCTCAGTCTCATAATTGAACCAAGCTCTATTCTAATAGCTCTGTGTACGACGCTATTAATTTGCTCGTAATTTTGAAGAGATCTCGACTCTCTAGAATTTATTTTTTTGTGCTAAACTTTTGATATACATGTTTATTGAAATACTATTTATAATTTTTATTACATTGATTCATTTTTGGGTTTGCCAACTTGTATTAATAAATAGCATGGATATCAGCGGGCTACATAAAGCCGAAACGAAAATCATAGGCAGGGCAAAAGCGCTGTCTATGTAAAGAGGCAGGATAAGTCAAAGTATTACCAGAGATTCTGTAACATTATATTGTTATTAAATAAAAAAAACTAGTTTTTAAAACTGAAAGTAAGGAGCGATATTAAAACTTAAAACGGACAGAAATTACTCCATATATGAAATGGGTTGTCCCCTCCGCAATCCCTTGCTCTTTACGCTAAAGTTTGATTCTTTGCCACAATTCTACTTTTTAAAACAATTAAAAACTTTAGCGTAAAGAGCGAGGGATTGCGGAGGGGACAACCCATTTCATAAACGGAGTAATTTCTGTCAAGTTTTAATATCGCTCCTTACTTTCAGTTTTAGAAACTAGTTTTTTTTATTTAATTTCTGAACGTTTTTGAATTAATGCATTTTTGATTTTGGCCCTCCGCACATTAATTAGTAAAATGAAATTTGCATATTAATTTTTTCTGATTAAATGGCTTTCTCTTAGTTTTGATCAGACGATTTTGAGAAATAAGGGGTGGGGAAGGAGGCCTAGTTGCCCTCCAATTTTTCAGTTACTTAAAAAGGCAACTAGAACTTTCAATTTTTAACGAAAGTTTTTATTAGTAAAAAATATACGTAACTTAAGAAATAACTTACGTAACAAACTTTTATGCTCTTATATTTTTTATTATGTATATGAGGGGGTTTGTCCCCTCGTTAATACCTCGCCTTTTACACTAAATCTTAAGTTTTGTCTCAATTCTTTAAGAGTGACCCCTGAATCAGAAAGGCCGTGGAACAAATAGTTGAAATTACTAAAAACACTTAGCATAAAGAGCAAGGTATTTATCTCCTCCTAAATACCTCGGTCTTTATGCTAAAGTATTCTTTGAAACCCTCATATGCGTAATAATCTCTGTTAGTTTTAAGTTTTAATGCTACTCTTTACTTTCAGTTGAAAAACTTTTTCGTGTTTATATTTTCATTGTTTTTTTATAGTAATGCTAGAAAATCCCGCGCCCTTTTCATTGAATATCTCTTCCCCCATGACATGTTCCTCCAAGAGGAGATCCTCCCACAGAGCCTCCTCCCCTCAACCCCGCCCCAAACCAAAAATATCCCCCTGAAAACGTCCGTAAACTTCCCAATCACCATTGCTGTATGTGAACACTGGACAAAGTTTGTAACTTGCAGCCCCTCCCCCAGGGACTGTGGGGGAATGAGTCATTCCAAAGACATAGTTAATATGGTTTTGACTATTCGGAACAAAATGGCTATCTCAAAATTTGGATCCGTTGACTTTGGGAAAAAAATTAGCGTGAGAGGGGGCCTAGGTCTCCTCCAATTTTTTTGGTCACTTAAAAAGGGCACTAAAACTTTTCATTTCCGTTAGAATGAGCCCTCTTGTGACATTCTAGGACCGCTTGGTCGATACGATGACCCCTGGGGAAAAAAAAATAATAATAAACACGCACCCGTGATCTGTCTTCTGGCAAAAAATACGAAATTCCACATTTTTGTAGATAGAAGCTTGAAATTTTTGCTATAGGGTTCTCTTATACGCTGAACACGATGGTGTGATTTTCGTTAAGATTCTATGACTTTTAGGGGATGTTTCCCCCTATTTTCCAAAATAAGGCAAATTTTCTCAGGCTCGTAACTTTTGATGACAAAGATTAAATTTGACGAAACTTATATATCTAGAATCAGCATGAAAATTCGATTCTTTTTATGTATCTTTTAGCATCAAAATTCCCTTTTTTAGAGTTTCGTTTACTATTGAGCCGGGTTCTTTCGTTGGTTGAGTTATGGTTGTGGTATATATGTTTTATCGCTCGTATAGTTGTGTTATTTTCAAACCATACTCCATAATAGAGAGGCCCCGAACACCCAGTATTGTGTATTAAGCTCTGAATTTGACGTTTTTTTCTAACATGACCAGATTCGTCCTGCGCCCTGCGCCCTTTTCATTGAATTTTTCTTCCCCCATGACATATTTCTCCAAGGAAACATCCTCCCACATAGCCCCCTCCCCTCAACCCTACCCCCAAAACCAAAAAAATCCCCTGAAAACGTCTGTACACTTCCCAATAACCATTATTATATGTAAACACTGGTTGAAGTTTGTAACTTGCAGCCCCTACCCCAGGGACTATGGGGGAGTAAGTCATCCCAAGAGACATAGTTATTATGGTTTTCGACTATGCTGAACAAAATGGCTATCTCAAAATTTTGATCCGTTGACTTTGGGAAAAAATGAGCGTGGGAGGGGGCCTAGATGCCCTCCAATTTTTTGGTCATTCAAAAAGGGCACTAGAACTTTCATTTCCGTTAGAATGAGCCCTCTTGCGACTTTCTAGGATCACTTGGTCGATACGATGACCCCTGGGAAAAAAAAAACAAACAAATAAACACGCACCCGTGATTTGTCTTCTGGCAAAAAATACAAAATTTCACATTTTTGTAGATAGGAGCTTGAAACTTCTACAGTAGGGTTCTCTGGTACGCTGAATCTGATGGTGTCATTTTCGTTAAGATCCTACGACTTTAAGGGGGTGTTTCTCCTTATTTACCTAAATAAGGCAAATTTTCTCAGGCTCGTAACTTTTGATGGGTAAGACTAAACTTGATGAAACTTATATATTTAAAATCAGCATTAAAATGCAATTCTTTTGATGTAGCTATTGATATCAAAATTCAATTTTTTAGAGTTTTGGTTACTATTGAGCCGGATCGCTCCTTGCTACAGTTCGTTACCACGAACTGTTTGACGAATTCCCCACATTTAAACAGCGACAGTATTTCAAATTTGAAAGTATTCAAAAACTAAAGCTAGAATTATTAACTTATCCGTTGGGCATTGTTTGACAAAGAATTTCAAGAGAATCTGAACAATTCTGGACGTTATTGCGGCAAAAACCTTAAATAAATAAAAATTGCTAGGGGTACCGATTGGAAGGGAAAATTGACTGATTGACTTTGAAAAATAACCTTCACCCCTTGTATCTCCGTTCAAAGAACAAATTCTATAAAAATTACAAATTTGTTCTTGTGTAAATCAGGGTATAGGGGGAATACATTTTTGGAGGGGGGGGGGATTACACTGAATTTCTTTTTAACGTCTATAATTCCCTTCCCAAGCAAAACTCGGTTTCCTAGTAAGTCGTTCATGATAGAACTGCTAACAATAGAAAAAGAGTAAGCACACAAAATTTCTAAATTATGTGAAAAATATACATATTTTGCTTAATTGTCCTGGTGCAGTGTGAAATACGACTAATTTCAGTCATAATTCTTAGCACATTTCTGTCAATATTTTTTTAGAGCTAGTTAAAAGAAATATTTAGAGAAGCGAAAATAGCAAAAAGTCATCATGGTATTAAACATCAGGCAATTCTACATTTATGAGTTGGTATGTGAATCAACATCGAATCTTGAACTGATAGACTTGATGAAAAGGTTTCAAAGACAGTATATTTTGAAAAGTATGATGATGATGATGATGATTTTATTAAGTGATTAAACCTTTACAAGTATTTCACTGCTAAAGGTCTACAAACTAACACTACAAAGGAAGAAAACAAAACAAAAAACAATAGAATAAATGAAACTAATAAATGCTACAATCAAAGACAACAATCAGGTATAAATATCAAATATTAACATCAAACCAGTCTTCTAGTCGAATACAAAAATCTGTTCAAGCATTTCTTTAATACTTTATCAGAAATTACTGAGCCAGGACAAAATGGGAAATTAATTACTGTGGAACAATTTGTGAAGCGTAATAGATCCCTATTTTTCTTGTTTTCCTTATGTTAAAATGAGTTTAAAAAAAAGGATTAATTCAAATAAGAGCAGATTTGTCACTTAAAACGAGCAACAGTTTTAAAGCTACTTAATAAATTATAGTTTTCTCCAAATTTATTTGTGGAGCAACTGCCCCCCTTGCCCCAACTCAGTGACGCCACTAACGGTGGGTATAGTTTCTGCCACACTTGGCACAGGGCAAATGGTGTACGTTAATTCTAAAACGGAGGCCCCCTTGCTTTGAATTCTTGCTTTTTAATTTTACTACAGTTAAATGCAAGCTCGGAGAGTTACGAAGTAGTAAAATGAAGGGTAATTTTTTTGGTTAACTCACTAAGGAGATACACTAAAAAACTATAAATTTTTAGAATCATAATTTCATTTTAAATCTAATTATAACATTAATCACCATCAGACATACCAATTTTAGCTTCAGGCCTTTAGACCTGGTTCATCCCAACCAAATTTAAAAAAAAAGATCCCTCATAGTGTCTGTATACTTCACATTTTGGAGCTTTAATGCGCTTACTCCCATCTCCCTCCAATATAATTTCCTGCAAGAAAAATTGCTTTAAAGACATATAATTATATTTTATTGCCCCGTCTATTTGGTTGCTAAATTCATTCTTTTGTGTTCCCTAGGTCAATTGGTAACTTTTCTGATTAACAGATCAAAAATATAGTCCAATTCAATTCTGAATCGAAGTATAAAATTCATTTGCGTCATAAATGATCTTTAGCCCCATCCCCGTAATATGCAAATATGTGGCTTGGATTGTATATATGCACTAGATTTTCTGTAGAACCACTCTTTGGTGCAAATTGAAGTCCTTTTGTATTATACCAACCACACTCATGAAGTGAAGTTGGGTTAATCATAATGAAATATACCAAAATATGATGAAAATATTAGACTTAAGTAACAAAATTATGGAAACTACAACAGAGAATTATGTAAAACTGGCCGCCCAGAACGCATTCTATTAAATACCTAACCTAACCAACTCTATACATTAAAAATTTAATTAAAATATACTTGCACAGTAGTTAATCGTACTCAGGCTAAACTGATTATGTCCGAGTGCACAAAGAGAAACCGGTTTTAAAAAGATCAAGAATGACAGTGTGCTCGGTATATTACGTAAATACCCAAATTGATTTAATGTTTGTTAAAATAATGAGAAATTCATTCCATATGTTCAATTCAGGGTATATTTGCCCATTGAAGGGTGGGCTGAAGCTCATTTCCGACGCAAAAGAATATTAAATTTCGATTCAGGATGAAATTCTAATTCTAAAAGCATGTCTATTTCTAAGCTTTTCATTAAGGAGTTAATCGGAAAATATACCCAATAAAGAAAAATAAATTTCGAACTAAGTATTCAATTCATTAAGCGCTTAAATTTAAAACCACTTAAATATTGACAAAAGTATCAGATAACACGTTTTGAATCTGCACCTTCGAACTAGTCCCAGTCCTTAAGAACCACTTCTTTTTATGACTTTAGCGGAATATCTCAAGTTGAAATTACTTTCAAAGCCAGAAAGCAAGCTGTAAATGTGTGTCCTAAGTATATTAACAACTACCTGAAGAGGTAATTAGTTTAATCAGTGCCCAAGGAAAATACTCTTCACAGGTATAGAGTCCCTTGGTGTATAAATTCCATGAATCAGTTTTAGTTGAGGATTAGAGCGTGTAGTGGATTGTCAAAGGGGCGCGGATTGGGGAGTTTCCAAAGAATGTTCTATTCTAGTTTATGAGTGTAGCTTGTGATTCTGAATTGTGGTTTGTGGATTATAAATATCAGTGAATGGGAAATTAGGGACGATAAAGACAAGGTTTGTTACTAGTTTATTGCAAAATAATTAGAAACGAATGCATACACCAAGAGATCGGAAAGCAGAGTATATTCAGTAGTGTCAATGGGAGGGGATGGTTTCCCCCTAGATTTTATGATGAATCTTGCGGTAAAATTCTAGTTGAGTGACTTCTTGCTATCTCAGAAAGGGGTTAGGTTAGGAAAATGAAACTTTCAGGGATGGGTCTACAGGCTAAAGTATGTCCTGGGAAGGTGTTTTAAAGTACACACCTCCACTCGTTCTTCCTCTAGAGGGCCCTGCAATTTGCCTACATGACAGGTCTATAGGCCTACCTATTGAAATTTTGACAATACAACATTTTACCTTAACTTTCAGTTACTAGTTGTTTTTTCTCTGCCTTTAGTTCTGAAAACGCAATTCCTGTTATTTGAGTAGAATTTTGAGACATGTCAATGTTGTTGTTTTTTTTCAAAATTTAGGATATGTATCTGCATATCTCTAAAACCTATTGCTATTCCTTACTTTCAATTGAAAAAACGTTTTCATGTTTATTTTTTCATTGTTCTATTATAGTAATGCTAGAAAATCCTGCGCCCTTTTCATTGAATTTTTCTTCTCCAATGACATATTCCTCCAAAGAAAGATCTTTCCACATAGCCCCATCCCATCAATCCCACCCCCCAAACCAAAAGAATCCCCCTGAAAATGTCTGTACACTTCCCAATAACCATTACTATATGTAAACACTGGTCAAAGTTTGTAACTTGCAGCCCCTCCCCCAGGGATTGTGGGGGAGTAAGTCATTCCCAAAGACATAGTTATTATGATTTTCGAGTATGTGGAACAAAATGGCTATCTCAAAATTTTAATCCGTTGACTTTTGGAAAAAATGTGCGTGGGAGGGGGCCTAGGTGCCCTCCAGTTTTTTTATCACTTAAAAACGGCACTAGAACTTTTCATTTCCGTAAGAATGAGCCCTCTTGTGACACGCTAGGACCACTTGGTCGATACGATGACCCCTGGGAAAAAAAAAAAAAAAAAAATAAACACGCACCCGTGATTTGTCTTCTGGCAAAAAATACGAAATTCAACATTTTTTTAGATAGGAGCTTGAAATTTTTGCTATAGGGTTCTCTGATACGCCGAATGCGATGGTGTGATTTTTGTTAAGATACTATGACTTTTAGGGGACGTTTCCCCCTATTTTCCAAAATAAGGTAAATTTTTCTCAGGCTCGTAACTTTTGATAACAAAGACTGAATTAATTGAAACTTATATATTTAGAATCAGCGTGAAAATTCAATTATTTTGATGTATATTTTAGCATCAAAATTCCGTTTTTTAGAGTTTCCTTTACTATTGAGCCGGGTCGCTTCTTATTTACAGTTCGTTACGACGAACTGTTTGAAAGTTCAGCCAAGACTGTGTGATAAAAGCTAACATTTTACAAGCTAATAAGGTTCAGTCATTAAACTAACTGTATTTATCAAAAATTGGAATAGTTTCTTATTGCGATATCTGCCTTCTCTGCAGCTAATCTTGTAGTACCACTTAATATTTACGTATTATTTAAGTTTCGTTTGATTTCGATTGCCTCGCGGACTGTTTGTTTGATTCCTAGATCATTGCTAATTAGAATTGTTTCGCCAAATAGTTGTGGAAATTATTACATTGTTCGAACCCACCAAAATTTAAGATTACAGCAACACAAAGAAAGTATTGAAAAAGCATCTCCATATCGCAATCCATAAGTGCTCCTTAAAGCACTCCATACCTTTCGATTTAGCTTTAAGCAATCATATTTTTGAAAATCCAAACCATTATGTTCTATTTGACGAAACAATTTTAATTAGCAACGACCTAGGAATCAAACAAACTGTCCGCGAGGCAATCGAAATCAAACGAAACTTAAATAATAATACAACCCTAAATAGAGACTTGGGTGAATACACACTCAACCCTATGTACACAAAATTAATATAGAAGGCAAATACCGCCATAAGAAATTATTCCCAATACAGTTAGCTCAAAGAATGAACCTTTTTAGCTTGTAAAATGTTAGCTTTTATCACAAAGTCTTGGCTGAACTTTCTGTTAAGAAGTAATGATGTCAAGGCTATTTTAAAAAAAGAATGGATTTTTAACCGAAAACTTTTGTTGTTTATTATTTTCTTTGCTGAAGACGGCCCTTAGATATAGGGCCAAAATATTCAAATAGGTTTTGTTGGTTCACTGTCTTGGGAAAAAAATCCTCATTATTCTTTCTTCTGTAGTTGTGATACGGCTTTGTCTCAAAGCTTCTTGGTTTTGATGAATTGTTTTCCATTTTTCAGCCAGTGGTACCAAAAATGAAAATGTAGGGAGAGGCGATTATTTTTTTTACTGAATCTGACAAATTTGTGTGTTTCAGAATGTAAGGGGGGGGAGCAATTAAGGTTTCTTCAAAGAAAATACAAACAGAGGGAATTATGAATCTTTTTTTTCTTTTGGCTCATTTTCAACAACTATGTTGTGCCACCTGTGACGCGAATTACGCCATGTTTGTTGCAAGAAGTGTAGCGTGGCAGAAATGTGCTACCCAGGAGAGTCCGATATGTACGCTACTTACCTGAAGATAGGCCACCCTTCGACTTTTGACAACTATTTCATATTGTTTTTTAGGTTTCACAAACGAACAACGAATGACAAAGTTTAGTGACTGTTATGAAGCTCCACAGAATATCTATATTGTTCCTTGGATTATTACTCATCCTGTCATGTGCCGAATGTCAGAAGAAAACGCGCAGGAAGAAATTCAGGAAAAATAAGTCTATATTAGGTAAGGTAAAAAGCAGTACACAGTCCCTCTTAATTCGGTTCGGTGCCACTGTACGGATAAATTCCTATTGGTCATCGTATGACCATCGTATGACCATCTCAGACAACTTTTATTTCCACTTCGCGATATCTGAGATAAATTTCTCGTATACACCTTCAAAAAGAATCTGCTTAGCGAAAAGTAAGTTTCTTAGTCTTTATTTGTCGTAAATTACAGATTGAACTTTAAATTAGTAAGAACTTTTACCAACCATACGCATAACTTCAATTTTTTCAGAATAGGCTTAAAGTTTGAAATTATGCCAACCCGTGCGTAGAAACAAATTTGGGCTGTACCTTCAACAAATCTTAAGATATTTCCTTTTATTTAAACGATTTCTCCTACTTTTCAATACACCTATTTTTATGCTTGATTGTATTTCTCCCTCCTCCCATAAGTTAATATCTGCACATTCTTAAACACAACTTTAAGTGCCACTTATTGCCACTTTAAGAATTTCCGTACACCTGGGGACCGTGCTGTGGCGGAAAGATGCCAACTGTGGCAGAACTGTACCAAGAATAGTGGAAACTGTGCCAGGTCGGGCAGAACTGTGTGGAAAAGATAACGTTCTTAGATATACACCAGGTCATGGAAAGCGATCCTTCCCTCGATTTCACATTGTACTTATGCTGTAGAAGTGTAAATTGATGCTAATTGAGGTCTCCACCTCACTGACCTCCCAGGAAGTTCCCATTTCCTTTAAATCTCTCTTTATGATATCTTCCCACCCCAATCGCAGACGACCTGCTTTCTGTTTAGCCCTAGACGGTTGGCGGAAGAGGACAATCTTTGGCAATCTGTCATCTTTCATCTGCAGAACGTGCCCTAGCCATCTCTACCTTTCTCTCATTATAGCCCAAGAAAGTGGGATTGAATCACACTTTTTGTACAGTCTACTGTTTGAAATACGGTCGGTCAGCCGGGCACCCAAAATAATCCGTTGGTAATTTCTATGGAAAACGCCTTACAAATCTTCATCCGCTTCATCCGCCCACGCTTCAAAGCCATATTTGACCACTGTCATCACTGTAACTTCCAATATCCTAATTTTGGTTTGCAGACTTATCTTTCTATTCTTCCAAACTTTTTCTAACTGTGAAAAAACATTCTGAGCCTTGGCTATTCTACTCTTAACATCTTTACTGCTCCGATCGTCTTTACTAATAATAGCCTACTACCAAGGTAAGTGAAGCTGTTGACCTGATCAGTCTTTTCGTTATCCAAGTCACCTTTTCATCTTCACTTATTTCTAGCCTTAGCAACTTGGTCTTATGAACATTAATTTGTAAAACAATTCTAGAATCCTCAACTCGCAAAACTTTTTTCTTACGAGTGACATTACAAATACTCGGAATAGTTAGAGTAAAATTTGGGTAAGGATGAGTTCAAGGCTGTAATCAGAGAAACTATTTGTAGCTAATTGCAACCCTTCTTTCCTGACCAAAAATACCCCCCTCCATTCCAAACGAATATCCTAGACACGGCCTTGGGTGAGTGTCTGCGCTAAGTGTTGAGAAAGAACTATGCTACAATTTAATTTGATTGACGGTAACATGGAACAATTTGCCTGTACAAACAGGCAAAAAAAAAATCCTTAAGAAAAATATCATTATCCTGTGAAGCTCGCCCCCCTGGTGCTTTTAATTTGATCCACAACTCGGTAAATATTTAATTTAATCAACTAGCTTGGCAGTGTTGTAGTTCAGACATAAGGAGTTCGACATCACATCATCAAATCCGTATCTAGGGATATCCTTTCACTAGGCACATAATTCAGCATTTCATATTCGATATAAGTCTGCTCGGCTATGACTATTAATTTATACAATTTGGTTTTATGGCAGTGTCATAGTTTCTGAGTTGTCCGACCTTTATGTTAATCTATGCAAAGTTTCAATATTTATTCATGAAAGATGAGGCTTTTTTAATTTTTGTCACGTTGATGTAATATCAAACGTGCCAGCTATATTATTACTATGGTGCTACAGCAGGGCGGTTGCCCAAATAAAAACTTCAACTAAACAATTTTGTTATGTGGCAACCCTGCAAGTCTTCTGTTCTTGCTTAGTTAAATCTTTTTTTTCGTCTAATATCGGCTTTCAGGTTTGTTTTTATTTATTTAGATTTATTTTGTGTTCAAGGGCGTGTACAAGCTTTGTTCGGGGGAGGAGGGGTAAAAAAAAGTACTAAACGAAAGAACAATTTGTCTATATGTATTTTGTTACTTTTTACGAGTCGAAAAAAATTTGGGGAGGGGTTGAAACTTCGTTGCCGACTCCCTGGGTACGGCTTTGGTAGCTTCTGTGTTATATGTGTGCCAATAACATCTATTTTTTAAATCATAACGGCGTAGAGAAAGTCCATTTGTTCAAGAAGGGTCGATAATGATTCTTAGAAATTTGAAGAGAGGCGAAACAGAAATCTAGGATCAGTGGCGTCAATTACGGGAAGGACGTGGGAGCCACCCCATACTCCTCCTCTGAATTTTTTTTGTATTTTCATGAAAATGCTTTTATTGGTGTTTCTTTTTGAAAAAGAACGACAAATTTACCCCCCCCCCCTGCTATATTTTCAAAACACATTTTACACCCTCTCTAAATTTTGTAATTTGACACTGTCTTAGACGGAACCTCTCAATTAAACAAACACACAGGAGATTTATCAACAACTTACGGATTTGTTAGCAGTGTTTAACGGTATTTCCGTCATTACAAATTTTTTACAAATATATTAAAAAATAAGAATGCTTCACTTTCCTTTACAAATAGGATAATTCTTGTTCATTTTAAGTTTAATGTTACTTCTTTGTTTTCACCTGAATAATCTGTTTTTTTTCTGCTAGTTTTTAAAATCATGCTTTTTTGGAGACTTTAAATGATAACAAAAGTTTGTTGTTAACCTCTGTACCTAACTTAGAGAGGTACGTAACTTAGTACATAACTTACAAAAATTAAAAGCGGTGGTATACGCTTTCTCTGAAGTGTGTACCATCACAAAAACGAGTAACCTAAATGTAATTAAATAAAACAAACTTTTTTAGCGGGAAGTAAGGAGCAACATTAAAAATTAAAACGAAAAATTATTAGTTTGTATATGAGGGGGTTCGCCCCCTTGTCAATACCTCGCTCTTGATGCTAAAGTTCGAATTTTGTTCCAATTCCTTAAGAATGACCACTGAATCACAAAGGCCGTTTAATTAGAATACATAGCTCTTTTGAAAGTATTAAAAAAAAAATTAACATAAATAGCAAGGTATTAACGAGGGAGCGAACCTCGTCATATACGCAATCATTTCTGTTCGTTAAAAGTTTTAATGTTGCTCCTTACTTTCAATTGAATTTTTTTTTTATTTCTGGTTGTTTTTTAAATTATACTGGGAAATCTGGTGGCCCCTTCATGGAAAATTCCCTTTTTCTGTGGGACATTCCTCCATGGAAATATCCTCCAACATAGCCCCTACCCCCCACCAACAGAAAAAAAGTCTCCCTGAAGACGTCTGTATACTTCGCAATAACCAATACTATGTGTACACAATGGGTGAAGTTCACTACTTTCAGCCCTTCCCCCAAGGACTTGGGGGAATAACTTTATCCTCAAAGACATCGCTATTAAATTTTTCGACTATCCTGAAAAAAATGGTCATCTCAAAATTTTGATCATTCGACTTTGGGGAAAAAATGAGCTTGGAAAGGGGTCTAGTTGCCTTCTAATTTTTCGGTAACTTTAAAAGGGCACTAGAACTTTTCTGTTTGAATGAGCCCTCTCGTGATATTCTAAGACCACTGGGTCGATCACCCCTGGAAAAAAGACAAATAAACACGCATCCGTGATCTTTCTTCTGGCAAAAAATAGAAGATTCCACATTTTTGCATATAGGAGTTAGAAACCTCTACTGTACGGTTCTCTGATATCCTGAATCTGATGGTGCGATTTTCATTGATATTCTATGACTTTTAAGGGGTGTTTCCTCCTGTTTTCGAAAATAAGGCAAATTTTTTCAGGCTTGTAAGTTTTAATGGGTACGATTAAGCTTGATGAATTTATAAATTTGAAATCAGCATAAAAATCATATTCTTTTGATGAATCTATTAGTATTAAAATTTCGTTTTTTACAGTTTCCGTTACTATTGAGCCGGGTCACTCATTACTTACAGTTCGTTATCATGGACTGTTGGAAAAAAAACCCATTCGTTTCAATTTCTACTAGTCTAACTTGGGACTAAAAGCAAATTTACCCTCCTATTTCCCCACTTGTATATTATTAAGCATATTTTTCAGGAATGTTTTTGGCATGAACTGCACAAGGGGGAGGGGACTTCGGTTCTGATCCCTATAAATCTTAAACATCCTTGATCACTGGTCCCTTCTTATTGAATTTAAGAAATTTTTCGGGTGTCCCCGAAGATTATTGCAGGGCCTTATATAGGATTTTCTTGGCGGAGTACAAAAGGATATATTTTTGGGGGGGGGGGAGGATGGATCTTTTTGGGAGTACAAAAGGATTTTTTCAAGGGGGCTACAAAGGGATTTTTTGGGGGAGGGGCTACAAAAAATTAAAAAAAATGTAAAAATTAAAAATTTGCTTATTTCATTTTTGTTTTGTTTTTATGTTTCGCATAAACATCTTTTGGGTACAACAAAAGTTGTACCCTCTTTGGTACAACTTTTTAGCTAAATTTGACGGTTTCGACATCTTTATACATATCGCCAAAGTGGCGGCAAAATATTATTTTATGAGAACTGCATACTTATAGGAACACTGCCGCTATTTAGATGTCCATTTTCAAGCCACCCATTCCTTAAATGTGAGAACCAAAATGATATGCATCCTGACCAACCCCTTGATAAAACCCCTTTTTGCTCTCGCGGCAAAGACAAAGTAACCCAATATGTTGATAGAATTTGAAACAATGACGCTTGGCAACCATAGAGAATGATTGATAGCAATGATTAAGTAAAAAAAAAACAGAACCATTTCACTTGTTAACACATTATTAAACGCCGATGAAATAATGATTAAAGGATTAAAAACTCAAAATTAGTAATTGATTCTTGGTTACGCAGTGGTTTGTTTGAGGGGGGTTGTCAAGCTCTTTAAAATAACCAATTCAGCATAGTATAGGAAAACCAACTTTTGGGGATTTCATTTGATTTGACCGAAACAAATTCTATAAACAGAATGGAGTGGAGAAAGGTTCTTCGTCCGTCTGGCACATATAGAAGGGGGTTATCTTTAGATATGTGTCATCATCTCAGAATCGTCCATACACATATTATATCAGTTCTGTTGACAAGGGCGCATCCAAGAATCTTTGTGGATGGGGGGCTTCACAAAAAACTTAAAAACATGCATCATAAATTTATTCAAATGTATTTTTGTTACGGGCGAGGCCATATCCAAGGGGGAGGGTGTTAGGGGTGTGAACCCTCCCCCCCAGTATGTTTGTCTTACTCGTAAATCGTAAAACATGAATTATAAACCAATTTTTGATGCATTTTTTGAAGTTTTTTGCATAGACACTCTCGAAGAAATCCTTTTGTAACCCTCTCCACTGACAAAAAAAAAAAAAAAAATCCTGCATGGGTCCCCGATTACGCGTTTACGATTCAGACAAAAATTACGGTGGGGGTTCAAAACTTCTAACCATACCCTGGACATGGCCTTTTCTGTAGGATTCAGCTCTTTTGCAACCCTCTTCCCCTTTAATGACATTTTGGGGCCATCTTAAAGTGAAAACTCCCGTTCGAGTGCGCAACATCTTGAAATCTTCAAACACTGTGATGGTATTAGACTTATATTTGCTGCAATTGACGAAATAAAACATGTTTGCCACAGGTACTGCAACGAGACGAGGGTCCTTCTTTCTGAGTTTCTTACAATTTTGTCCGTAATTTCATATGCTTTAAAGTTAATTCGTGTGTTTTGCCCTCCTCTCGTCCTGAAATTAACTCCTCTGTGAGGGCGCCGGCCTCTGGTATATTCAATTTTCTTTGTTTCTATTCTTTTACTGAGGAATTGAGAAACTTCGTAAACTACTTGCTCGAATTGTGATTGTTCACCCCCCGCTAATATTTCTCAAGAGTTTATTTTGAGAGGGACATGTGTTGTTGACGTCTCTACGTCAGTTCCGGCTCCCTGGGGAATTGTTATGTCACTGGTGATTACCTTTCCATGTGTCATCCGGTATTCCAAAGAGTAATTAATGTGGAGTTCATATATTGAAAAGACCGCTTAGTTTAATGATAACGTAAATATGTGGGAGGCTGTAAGAAAATTAATAAGATCTTTTCCCTTTAAATTCAAATAGGTTATGAAAAAACAAGGCCGCATTCAGGGGGTCTAGGAGGTATGAACCTTTCTCCGACGCAGAAAAATTTAACAAAATGAATATAAATAAATCTTTAATGCGTGTCTAAAAGTTGTTTTTTTTTATATGCCTCCCTAAGAAAAAATCTGTAGTACCCCTTCCCCGCTGAAAAAAATCCTGGATATGACCCTGTGAAAGAAATTTTGAAACAAAAAATTACCAGTTTTCAAATTTTAAAGGGGGGTGTAACGTTTCTAAATCTTCTATATTGGTAAAACCCCAACATTTGGGAGAAGGGGTTGTTGGAACACAAATCTTTGATCGACAAAGTCATAGTTTGTACCAAAGGCCCGAAAATTTTGATTCCGCCTTGGCCCAGCACGTGCACGATAACCCTTACCATTTCATTTTGTTTGAAAACCCTTCCATTATTGCCTCTGTTAAAGGTCTTGCAAGAAAACTGTCAAAAAAAAAATTTCAAGGAAAGTAAAGACCTATCTTAAACTTAAGACAAACAGTAACATATTCCTATAATAGTTCAAACTCAATGTTTCGTATGAAACCAAGAAAGGAAAGGATATAATAAATGAAAAAAATCAAATAGATGAGAAAACGAGGATTTTGTCAGCCAGTAGCAAAATATGAAGACGAAAATCAAGCAAATATTTCGATAAGGACCTCCACCAAGTCGTCCTCAGTGCTCAAAAGTTAGATTTTTTTCCTTGAGCACTGAGGACGACTTGGCGGAGGTCCTTGTCGAAATATTTGCTTGATTTTCGGCTTCATATTTTGCTACTGGCTGACGAAATCCTTTTTTTTTTTCGTAGCAACCATTGCATTTGCAGCCGCAGCAGTGCAGTACTAAAGTGCAGTGCAGTGTAGTGCAGTGCAGTGCAGTCTAGTGCAGTGCAGTATGAAAAGTCACCCTGACATTTTCAAGTTGATACCTTTACCTGTTCCTAAGATACTACTGGATAACTTGGATGTAAATAGTGTCTTTTAGAATCTCAACATATCCCTCAAACCCCAAAATGTCACCTTAATGCCCTTAGTCTTTTTGAATACACCCAGGATCAAACTCTTTTCTCAATGATAAATCCTGTATGTTAAAAATAGAAAACTTGGATAGTGTACAAGCCTTGTCTCTGGGGCTGTGGGGGCATAGAATACCTGAAGGCATAGCTATTAGACCTTGTAAAAATTTTCAATACAATGGAATTTTAAGATTTCTATCAGCGTGAAGAGTAGCATCTGAATGGACAAGATCAGGAGGGCTAGTCGCCCTAAGATCTTTTTTAATTTCCCTCAAACCATGATTTTAAAGTTCCAACTTAATATTTTTGCTATAGTGTACTTAGTACCGGTAACTGAGAAGGGAAACAATACAATGTTTTGTGGGTAAATAGGGGGGCAGTGCGTAAATAATTTTGAGAACCACTGCCTTAGACATTTCTATTGTAGCCTTTTAACAGCCCTCCTATATATAGTACGTTTTGATAGTGTTTGACACCCCGCAAGATTTTCTAAGGGTTTTACTTTTATACCCCTGCCTTTTTTGAGACTCAGGATCAAATATGCCCCTTTCCCAATAACCAACCTTATATATAAACGGTGGGCAACTTATTTAAAGTATAAAACCTGCCCCAAGGGCTTTGAGGAGTTTTGTCATCCCTGGAAGCATAGTTACTTGACTATTCAACTAATTTGAAGAAGATGGCTATTCCAAAATTTTGATTAGATGTCTTTGGGGAGATTACAGCTAAAAAGGGCATGGGAGGGGTAGTGTTTGCCTTCCAGACTTTTTTTCAGCTTCGCCATCAATATGCCCTGAACGCGTAAATTTAATACCCTTGGCCGTTCTAGAGATATTGCAGATGTGTCTTTTTCAAAAGGATTCACTAGTATGTTTTGATTTACCTAAAATGCACGTCAAAATTCCCAAAGTTCACCTTAATACAGATAGGCCCTTTAAAAAGATAGAAACCTAAAATAAACACACTCAGAAACAAACACCCCCCCCCCATTTTCCTTATGATACGTCTTGCAATCAAAAAGGGTAAATTATAGAATTTACAATACTTAGCCTGTGGTCCAACATTGACGAGAAATTTATAGCTATGTTAGAACCAATATTAATAAAATATTTTACAAAATCGATTCAAAATGAAATCCCCTCCCAGAAAAGTATTTTGACCTCATAGAGAAATCGAAATTTTTCAGGAATTGAAATATCCCTAATAATTCTCAGAAGTGAATCTTTTATTCATAGCACAGACCATGGAATTTAGTATTTACTAATTTAATTACCATATAGGCCTACTCAGGCAACACTAAATGGAAGGTCCATTCTTTTTTGATAAGGAAACTCTTATCACATTCAAAAACTGCGTATCCAGGACCAGAAAGTCCGTTTTCCATAAATTTTATCAAAGGGTATATACCCTTACAATTTGTTTTCTGATATCCATCAAACCAAGAGACAGAATAAAATTAGTTTTACTACAAAAGAAATAAGTGTTTTGTGAAGTTCTTTAAAAGATATTTGTCCTTTCAAGAACAACAGTTTTCGGTTTGTGCTTACCGATTCGGCCGGCGACGCTGCATGGTGCTTTGTGCGCTTCAATGTGCCTTCTTTGATGGGTATATTGTGTGGTCTGACATTTATTTGTGATAAATATTAAAGGTGTGCGACTCCTTGACAGCTGAAAGTTGCCAAGTTCGTTTTTGAGCAACTTGATGACAATAATTTATTCTTTCTAAAAGGATTTATTAATTATTGACGCCTCAAGGTAGGAGGATGTGCACTCCAATTTGAGCCATTCTAGTCGCGCAAGTATACAAGTCTCATACGCTAGACTAAACTACTCGAGCAGCATATGAAGACCTTTAAGTGGCTTTCACGTTAAGTACGTAATATCCTATGCTAAGTGGTTCAGTGACGTTACACTCAGCCTAACCTTCTTTTATAAAGATTAATTAAAAAAAAAACTTTCTACCAAATAAATTTTTCAAAGAAAAGTAAAGAACTCTATTAAACCGAAAATGAGCAAAAATAGAATGAAATAATCAACCAAACGTGAAACTACTAAAAAAACGGAGAAAAAACTATTATATAGCATATGCCCCTTGACTATCCAGATATGGTCCCCTCTTACCCCCCCCCCCCCCTCCAACAAAAACTCTTGAGCTATTCCCCTGATTATAGCCAATAACTAGACTTGGATTTTAAGTGCATTTGCCTCTTATTTAAGACACATTTTTCAAAATTATTTTAAACATTATTAAATTAATTAAGCATTTTATTAAATCATTATTATAAATTTTATCAAATTAAATGTATTTTAAACATTATTAAATCAAGTTTACCGAAGCTTTAAGGAGAAGGCAGAAGAATGTTGTCCTTTCGGGGAGAAGAGGTGATACTTCAAGACAGATACATCAAATCACATACTTTGGGCATAAGCCTTGGATATAGTTATAGGCAGAATGTTTAGGATTAGTCAAATAACTAATTTACGAAGTGGTACATGGAAAAAATGGAGACTCCCGTTAGGGAGTCTTGTTTCCCAAGAAGTTCCCCCCTTAGGGGCAAATTTCAGTGGAAAATCTTCTGCCTCAAACTCTAAGATTGCAAACTCTAAGGGGACAATATAGGAAATTTTAGATGATCACGTGCCTTCACTATATCATTTGTTGAAAAGATCACAGAAGTGCCTTAACAAGATCACGACAATGTCTTCACATGATCATGTTGAGTGGCTGTTATTTTCAATTCCATATTAAACACTTACATAAAAAAAAGATTAACAATGCTACGTAAGAATAAGTTAAATCCTGAAATAGTTGGAAACAGATATGTTGCTCATTACCCCTCTGTAATTCCCCATCTCCCTGTCAACTGTTTAGCATAAAAGTGCAAAAAAGTGGATATACGACTGCCAAAACCAGCCAAATTCTGATCCGGACAAAAACAAGCTAAATCTCGATTTGTCACGAAAAAAGCTAATGGCGTAGAGCGGGACTGTGACCCCTCCGTTATCCCCGTCTTCCGGTCAACTTTGTTGCAGAGATGTAGTTATTATGTACCATGTTTTTAGCTCCTGTCCATATCATTGAAAGGGCCAAAAGCCCCTCAGAAAATCTTCTGTCCTCTCACTGCTAACTGCTTTTGCGAATTGGAAAGCATTATGTAGCTTCTTTAAAGCATATTTAAACAATGGGTATCAATCTATCAAACAGTCCGTGGTAACGAACTGTAGTAAGGAGCGACCCGGCTCAATAGTAAACGAAACTCTAAAAAACGGAATTTTGATGCTAAAAGATACATCAAAAGAATAGAATTTTTATGCTGATTCTAAATATAAAAGTTTCATCCAATTTAGTCTTTGTCATCAAAAGTTACGAGCCTGAGAAAATCTGTCTTATTTTGGAAAATAGGGGGAAACACCCCTTAAAAAACATAGAATCTTAACGAAAATCACACCATTGCATTCAACGTATCAGAGAACCGTTAAGCAAAAATGTCAAGCTCCTATCTACAAAAATGTGGAATTTCATATTTTTTGCCAGAAGACAGATCACGGGTGCGTGTTTATTTGTTTTTTTTTTCCCCAGGAATCATCGTATCGAACAAGTGGTCCTAGAATGTCGCACGAGGACTCATTCTAACGGAAATGAAAAGTTCTAGTGCCCTTTTTAAGTGACCAAAAAAACTGGAGGGTACTTAGACCCCCTCCCACGCTTTTCAAGTATTACTATAAAAGAAAACAATGAACAAATAAACATGAAAAAGTTTTTTCAATTGAAAATAAGGAGAAGCATTAAAACTTAAAACGAACAGAGATTATTACGCATATGAGGGGTTCTAAAAATACTTTAGCATAAAGGGCGAGGTATTTAGGAGGAGATAAATACCTTGCTCTTTATGCTAAAGTATTTTTAGTAATTTCAACTATTTATTCTACGGCCTTTCTGATTCAGGGGTCATCAAACAGTTCGTGGTAACGAACTGTAGTAAGGAGCGACCCGGCTCAATAGTAACCAAAACTCTAAAAAATTGAATTTTGATATCAATAGCTACATCAAAAGAATCGCATTTTAATGCTGATTTTAAATATATAAGTTTCATCAAGTTTAGTTTTACCCATCAAAAGTTACGAGCCTGAGAAAATTTGCCTTATTTAGGAAAATAGGAGGAACACCCCCTAAAAGTCGTAGGATCTTAGTGAAAATGACACCATCAGATTCAGCGTATCAGAGAACCCTACAGTAGAAGTTTCAAGCTCCTATCTACCTATCTACCTTCCCAGGGGTCATCGTATCGACCAAGTGGTCCTAGAATGTCGCAAGAGGGCTCATTCTAACGGAAATGAAAAGTTCTAGTGCCCTTTTTAAGTGACCAAAAAAATTGGAGGGCATCTAGGCCCCCTCCGACGCTCATTTTTTTCGCAAAGTCAACGGATCAAAATTTTGAGATAGCCATTTTGTTCAGCATAGTCGAAAACCATAATAACTATGTCTTTGGGGATGACTTACTCCCCCAGAATCCCTGGGGGAGGGGCTGCAAGTTACAAACTTTGACCAGTGTTTACATATAGTAATGGTTATTGGGAAGTGTACAGACGTTTTCAGGGGGATTTTATTTTGTTTGGGGGTGGGGCTGAGGAGAGGGGGCTATGTTGGAGGATCTTTCCTTGGAGGAATCTGTCATGGGGGAAGAAAAATTCAATGAAAAGGGCGCAGGATTCTCTAGCATTACTATAGGAAAACAATGAAAAATAAACATGAAAACCTTTTTTCAAATGAAAGGAAGAAGTAGCATTGAAACTTAAAACGAACAGAGATTATTACGCATATGAGGGGTTCTAAAAATACTTTAGCATAAAGAGCGAGGTATTTAGGAGGAGATAAATACCTCGCTCTTTATGCTAAAGTATTTTTAGTAATTTCAACTATTTATTCTACGGCCTTTCTGATTCAGGGGTCATTCTTAAAGAATTGGGACAAAACTTACGATTTAGTGTAAAGAACGAGGTATTAACGAGGGTACAAACCCCCTCATATACATAATAATAATTAAAGAATATAAAAATTTGTTACGTAAGTTAATTCTAAAGTTACGTATATTTTTTGCTAATAAAAAAATTCGTTAAAATTAAAATTAATAGTTGCCTTTTTATGTAACCGAAAAATTGCATGGCAACTAGGCCTCCTTCCCCATCCCATATTTCTCAAAATCGTATGATCAAAACTAAGAGAAAGCCATTTAGCCAAAAAAGGAATTAATATGCAAATTTCGTTTGAATAGTTTACGTGTGGAGAGTCAAAATCAAACATGCATTAATTCAAAAACGTTCAGAAATTACATAAAAAAAAACTATGTTTTTTTAACTGAAAGTAAGGAGCGAGATTAAAACTTAAAACGAACAGAAATTACTCCGTATATGAAATGGATTGTTCCCTCCGCAATCCCTCGCTCTTTACGCTAAAGTTTGACTCTTTGCCACAATTCTGCTTTTTAAAACAATTAAAAGCTTTAGCGTAAAGAGCGAGGGATTGCGGAGGGAACAATCCATTTCATATACGGAGTAATTTCTGTTCGTTTTAAGTTTTAATGTCGCTCCTTACTTTCAGTTAAAAAAACCTAGTTTTTTTATGTAATTCTTAAAGGATTGGGACAAAACTTAAGATTTAGTGCAAAGGTCGAAGTATTAACAAGGGGGACAAACCCCCTCATATACATAATAAAAATATAAAAATATGACAGTTTGTTACGTAAGTATTACGTAAGTTTATTCTTAAGTTACGTATATTTCTCACTAATAAAAACGTTCGTTAAAAATTAAAAGTTCTATTTGCCTTTTTAAGTAACCGAAAAATTGGAGGGCAACTAGGCCTCCTTCCTCACCTCTTATTTCTCAAAATCGTCTGATCAAAACTAAGAGAAAGCCATTTAGCTAAAAAAAAGAATGAATATGCAATTTTCATTTTAATAATTTATGTTTGGAGAGCCAAAATCAAACATGCATTAATTCAAAAACGTTCAGAAATTAATTGAAAAACAACTATTTTTTTTTAACTGAAAGTAAGGAGCGACATTAAAACTTCAAACGAACAGAAATTACTCCGTATATGAAATGGGTTGTCCCCTCTTCAACGCCTCGCTCTTTACGCTAAAGTTTTAATTGTTTTAAAAAGTAGAATTGTGGCAAATAGTCAAACTTTAGCTTAAAGAGCGAGGGATTGCGGAGGTGACAACCCATTTCATATTCTGAGTAATTTCTGTTCGTTTTAAGTTAATGTCGCTCCTTACTTTCAGTTAAAAAAACTAGTTTTTTTATTTAATAAGATTAAAGAACCAGATTGGGCCAGTGGCTTCTCATAAAACGATCCAAATTCTGGCGACATGTTTTGGGTTGATCGAATGACTGATTTAGTATATAATGTCTGTAAAAATATATTAAGTTATTAAGCACTTTTTATAGCTATTAGTAATTATACTCTTTATTCGATATCTTTTGATCTTGTTGGGAAAATCTTGCGTGATATTTTGAATATGTTTCCGTTTCTCGTGTCTTTTCCCATGAACTTTGAAGTACCTTCTTCAACTATGAATTGAGTGACTATGGCATTTATGGGTTTTTAGACAGGCAATATGTATTCAGTTCAGAGCTAATGAGGTATTTGACAGTTATTTGATTAGGACTAAACAGAGAGGCGTGTTTCTGTTTTGAACAGACATATTCTCATAGCTCTGAACCTTTAAAATTACCATAAGTTAGATAAGATTTAAAATCAGAGTAGTTTATCTATTATTTTCATAAATATGGTAATTAACACGCTCTGATAGGTGTACCAGGTGGCAGAGAGTGAATAATCCTTTTATTACTGTCATATGGCCCAATAACTTTAACTGTACCGAAATACTAAGTTTTTCTGTAGTATTTACAACTCTTTTTTTTTGCGATACGAATTTCTTATGGGAAATCGTTTCTCTAAGTCCCAGATTCGACCTTGCTTGCACCTCATTGCACCTCATAGTATGAGTATGGGCGTAAGCAGGAGCTCAACTGTCATCCCTTACCAAGGAACAAAGAAATACCAAACATAGAAAATAATATAAAAGATCTTTGTTCCATGGGATGTGGAGATTTTCTTGACCTTCCTTATTATTTCTATTTCTCATATATTTGTTCTCAATGAATTTCTCCTTTTTTTCAAGGTTTTCTCATTGTTTCACTCTGTGCTACCGCTGACAAAATGGTCATTTCCTTCATATCGCTTCCTATAATCCTTGCCACCCATTAGTTGTCGTATTGTTTATTTTTCCCCTATGCGCCACACTGGTTACCATTCTTCTTCACTGTTCACAGCTGTCCATATAGCTAAGTTCTTTTAGATTTCTTCTTATATTCTCTCCCCAGCCATCTGTGGGAGCAATATTTTTCGGTTCCCCCAGCTTTATTCGTTTTCATACTTCTTTGCTGTTCCTAGCTACTTTTATCCCTGTTTTGTCGAATTCTCCTAGTTAAATCTTTCGTAATTTAAAATTCAAACTAAATTAATAAAATAATTTATGATTATAAATTCATTAATTTAATTAGATCAATTTAATTTAATTCATTCATTTAAATAGGTTTATTTTAAATTTATTAAATAGTTTTTATTAATTTAGCAACTATATTAGTAGTTTAAAATCTAAAATAACAATTCTCGCCCTTATTTGGATCCTTCTGTCAGGTTATACTTTCCTAGATTAAACTTGGACACATGTTTTTTGGGAGGCATTACCCAGATTCCACCACCTGGGGAATATATCGGAACACCATCTATGTCACACCGTTTTGCCAAGCGTGGTACGCTGTCGCCACACTTGGCACTCACCACCTAGTGCTTGTAATTTTCAAAAGTTGGCACCCTTCAGTTTTTCACTTAGTTTATTCTTAACTTTTTATAATGGTTGTGGCAGTAGAGTCAACTATTATAGTTGCATCCGCAGCCGAAATAGTTGCAGTTACTGTCAATATTTACAGAAAATTAAAAGATGCATTTTTTTTATTGTTAAGTAGGAGACATTTTTTATTTAAATGTGATTCAGGAAGAATAACTATTATATGGGTTTGCCTTTTCAGTAAAATTTTGTTGCAAAAACAAATTTCTGGGCATTTTGACTAAGAGCTTGAAACCCCTCTCAAAAATGGTTACGGATCGAAATGAAAAGTACGTTCTTGAATTGCTATATCAAAAACCCTTAGTTGAAAAATTACTGTTCCCCACATTGATCATAAGGGAAACTCTCCTTTTTAATCAAGGGTAGTAAAAGAGTTAATTTTTTAGAATGCTATAATTATTTGGAAGCATCACAGAGTTAGTTTTCTTGTTCTCTTTTACAAAAACACTTTGCATAGTGCGAATTTGCGCAATTAAGTTTCAATTTTGCACTTTACTTTTGCAAGAAAAACTTGTTTTTCTGTATTTTTTCTTGAAGCTTGTAGATAGGGCCATATCCAGGATTTTGTTGGGGGGGATTTTGCTTGTGGGGGTGAGTTACCAAAAAAAGGAAGAAAATTTGTTAATATTTTTTTTTTGTTAATTTTGTTAGAGTCGGGTAAAATTTTGAATTGGGGGGCTCTTGGTAAATCCCCCTCCTTGATAGGGTTAGACAAATATGTCGCATTGAATAGCATTAAATTGGCTCTCTTCAAATTACCTGTTTACTTTTAATCAGTTTTCCTGTGTCTTTTCTTCATGCAAGATTTCCATAATTTTCTGTATTGTACTTGTCTTTTTCAGACTGTGGAAACATATTAATGGGCGGGATATTTAAAAGTAGAACCTTCGAAAGTAAACAAAGGATTAAAATTGCCTTTCAAACTTCAAAACAAGCATAAAATCAAAGCCGCCCATAGCTATTTCTTAAGTGAATTTGCATGTTTTATTGCGTTTGTTAAATTTTGCAATGCCAATTTATCAATTATTTTCTTAACATTGGTCGAACTGCTAAATAATTTCCCTAATATTAACGGCTATTAATCGTTTTTTGTTAGCTCACTGAAACACAATCGTCAATTGTCAATAACAATTTTGTTAGAATGAGTAAATTAGGCATACATTTCAACGACATTGAAGTATAAAGCGTATAATATAAAATACGTGTCTATAGGTGGGAAAAGTAGGTTGTCTTTTTCGCTTATGTCGTAATGTTTATTTAGTTCTAATCTGCACTAAACAAAGAGAATTTAAACAGTTCACGAAGTTGGACTACAAAAGAAAGAAAAAAAGAAACGTCACAACGATAATCAAAACAACTATTAAACATTAACACTGAATAGTGTTTAAACACTGAGCAACATTCACGTGTAGTGCAAAACAGTAAAGTATGTTACTTCAAACATCATCCTAAGGGTTGAGTGCTACCAGTTATGTCGTTTGGGGGGGGGGGGGCAGTAGCCCCCATAATTTGGAGAAAAACATATTATAGGGCCCCTTCCCCTTGAGTCTCTGAATGTTGACCTCTATTGCTCTCCAATACCAATGCCCGAGCTATGCCCCTGGGTGCTACTAATGAAAACTGATTTTATGGTTATGTTTCAAAACAAGTTTTCTGGATCGGCTGTTTTATATTTTAGGATTAATACTGAATTCTGGGTCTATTCAGTGATGTCAATTAGGGGAGCGTGGGGTTATTGTCCATCTTTTAGATTTTTGTCTCCTCTAGATTCGAAAAAATATTTTTTTGGTGTATTCATTGAAAATGCCTTTTTTTGTAATTTTCATTGAAGTATACCTTTACAGGCAATTTCATTGAAAAAAATTTAGCAAAATCCCCCCAGTTTTTGAAAAGTTCATTTTGCCCCCCCCCATATTTTCGTGAATCAACACCACTGGGTTCATGGGGTAAATGAAGTAAACATTTTTGACTTTGCAATCTACTGACCAGATTTAATTTTAATTCATTTAAATTATCTTGGCACCTCATTGACACCTCATTAGCTTTTTATGCTGCTTCTTCTAAAGCTTAATACCTAACCAAGTCAATTGATCTTTTTCATCTTTAAATCCAGTTAACAAGGGACGTGACTTGAAAAGGCTCTATGAGTCTTATACGTAATTGTAGCTAGAATAAAGATAAAATAAAAACTTAATTATCCATTTGGGTGGTCCATTTCTGCTTCTTTGTAATTTGTATCCTTTCCTGATATCAGTTAATGAAGATATAGAGAGAGATTTGATTGTCAGATGTATGTTTTTTTTACTGGGTGTATGGGGTTTCCTGGCTGATAAATCTATGATCTATTTTGATATTAAATAAAAAAACTTATTTTTTTAGCTGAAAGTAAGGAGCGACATTAAAACTTAAAACGAACAGAAATTACTCCGTATATGAAATGGGTTGTCCCCTCCGCAATCCCTCGCTCTTTACGCTAAAGCTTTTAATTATTTTAAAAAGTAGAATTGTGGCAAAGAGTCAAACTTTAGCGTAAAGAGCGAGGGATTGCGGAGGGGACAACCCATTTCATATACGGAGTAATTTCTGTTCGTTTTAAGTTTTAATGTCGCTCCTTACTTTCAGCTAAAAAAATAAGTTTTTTTTTATTTAATTTCTGAACGTTTTTGAATTAATGCATGTTTGGTTTTGGCTCTCCGCACATAAATTATTAAAACAAAATTTGTATATTAATTCTTTTTTTGGCTAAATGGCTTTCTCTTAGTTTTGATCAGACGATATTGAGAAATAAGGGGTGGAGAAGGCGGCCTTGTTGCCCTCCAATTTTTCGGTTACTTAAAAAGGCAACTAGAACTTTTAATTTTTAACGAACGTTTTTATTAGTAAAAAATATACGTAACATAAGAATTAACTTACGTAACAAACTTTCATAATCTTATATTTTTATTATGTATACGAGGGGGTTTGTACCCTCGTTAATACCTCGCTCTTTACACTAAATCGTAAGTTTTGTCCCAATTCTTTAAGAATGACCCCTGAATCAGAAAGGCCGTAGAATAAATAGTTGAAATTACTAAAAATACTTTAGCATAAAGAGCGAGGTATTTATCTCCTCCTAAATACCTCGCTCTTTATGCTAAAGTATTTTTAGAACCCCTCATATGCGTAATAATCTCTGTTCGTTTTAAGTTTCAATGCTACTCCTTCCTTTCATTTGAAAAAACGTTTTCATGTTTGTTTTTCATTGTTTTCTTATAGTAATGCTAGAAAATCCTGCGCCCTTTTCATTGAATTTTTCTTCCCCCATGACAGATTCCTCCAAGGAAAGATCCTCCGACATAGCCTCCTGCCCTCAGCTCCACCCCCAAACAAAATAAAATCCCCCTGAAAACGTCTGTACACTTCCCAATAACCATTACTATATGTAAACACTGGTCAAAGTTTGTAACTTGCAGCCCCTCCCCCAGGGATTGTGGGGGAGTAAGTCATCCCTAAAGACATAGTTGTTATGGTTCCTGACTATGCTGAACAAAATGGCTATCTCAAAATTTTGATCCGTTGACCTTGGAAAAAAAATGAGCGTGGGAGGGGGCCTAGATGACCTCCAATTTTTTTGGTCACTTAAAAAGGGCACTAGAACTTTTCATTTCCGTTAGAATGACCCCTCTTGCGGCATTCTAGGACCACTTGGGCGATACGATGACCCCTGGAAAAAAAAAGAACAAACAAACAAATAAACACGCACCCGTGATTTGTATTCTGACAAAAAATACAAAATTCCACATTTTTGTAGATAGGAGCTTGAAACTTCTACAGTAGGGTTCTCTGATACGCTGAATCTGATGGTGTCATTTTCGTTAAGATTCTACGACTTTTAGGGGATGTTTCCCCCTATTTTCTTAAAGAAGGCACATTTTCTCAGGCTCGTAACTTTTGATGGGTAAGACTAAACTTGATGAAACTTATATATTTAAAATCAGCATTAAAATGCGATTCTTTTGATTTAGCTATTGCTATCAAAATTCAATTGTTTAGAGTTTTGGTTACTATTGAGCCGGGTCGCTCCTTACTACAGTTCGTTACCACGAACTGTTTGACTTTCTGCCTATAAGAGGCTTACGAATGTACACAGCATTAAAGAAGAAAAGCTGATCAGTTGTTGCGTTATGTTGCAACCAAAAATTCAGAATAAACCCAATTACAACCTTGCACCTGAACAGATTCTTGATAACAATAGATACATCAAAAAATCAAATTTTGGTGCTACTTCGAAATATATAAGACTCATCAAATTTAATGGTACCCTTCAAAAGTTAAGAGCCTGAGTAAATTTGCCCAATCTTTGAAAAAGGGGGAAATGCCCCCACAATATCAAGTGATTTTAATGAAAATCACTAAATCAGATTCAGCATACCAGAGAACCCTACTGTAGATGTTTCAATCTCGTATGTAGAAAAGTGTGAAATTTTGCATTTTTGCCAGAAGAAAGATCACGGATGCGTGTTTACTTTTTCTGTTTTTCTCTAGTGGTGCTAATATTGAACCAATGATCGTAGAAGATCGGGAGAGGGCTAATTTGATCGGATATCAAAAGTTCTAATGCCATTTTTAAGTGTTCAAAAATATTGGAGGGCAGGTAGCTCCCATCCCACGCTCCTTTTTTCCTCGAAGTTACCCGGCCAAATTTGAGATAGCCATTTTATCCATAAACCTAAGAACGATTTATTTGAGAATGACTTAACCTCCCCCCCTCCCCACTGTCCCCAGAGGAAGGGCTGCAAGTTATGAACTTTGCTCATTGTTTACAGATAGCATTGGTTATTGTGAAGTATACAGGCGTTTTCAGGGGGAATTTTTCCTGTGGGATACCGGGGGGACAGTTATGTGGGAGGAATCATAGGGGAGGGAATTGTCCATTTATAGGGAGACAGATTTCCCAGCATCATTTAAAAACGATCAGAAATTAAATAAAGAAACAAATTTTTTAACTGGAAGTAAGGAGCAACATCAAACAGTTCGTGGTAACGAACTGCAGTAAGGAGCGACCCGGCTCAATAGTAACCAAAACTCTAAACAATTGAATTTTGATAGCAATAGCTACATCAAAAGAATCTCATTTTAATGCTGATTTTAAATATATAAGTTTCATCAAGTTTAGTCTTACCCATCAAAAGTTACGAGCCTGAGAAAATTTGCCTTATTTAGGAAAATAGGGGGAAACACCCCCTAAAAGTCGTAGGATCTTAATCGAAAATGACACCGTCAGATTCAGCGTATCAGAAAACCCTACTGTAGAAGTTTCAAGCTCCTATCTACAAAAATGTGGAATTTTGTATTTTTTGCCAGAAGACAAATCACGGGTGCGTGTTTATTTGTTTGTTTTTGTTTGTTTTTTTTTCAGGGGTAATCGTATCGACCAAGTGGTCCTAGAATGTCGCAAGAGGGCTGATTCTAACGGAAATGAAAAGTTCTAATGCCCTTTTTAAGTTACCAAAAAATTGGAGGGCATCTAGGCCCCCTCACACGCTCATTTTTTTCCCAAAGTCAACGGATCAAAATTTTGAGATAGCCATTTTGTTCAGCATAGTCGAAAACCATAATAACTATGTCCTTGGGGATGACTTACGCCCCACAATCCCTGGGGGAGGGACTGCAAGTTACAAACTTTGACCAGTGTTTACATATAGTAATCGTTATTGGGAAGTGTACAGACGTTTTCAGGGGGATTTTATTTTGTTTGGGGGTGGGGCTGAGGAGAGGGGGCTATGTTGGAGGATCTTTCCTTGGATGAATCTGTCAGGGGGGAAGAAAAATCCAATGAAAAGGGCGCAGGATTCTCTAGCATTACTATAAGAAAACAATGAAAAATAAACATGAAAACGTTATTTCAAATGAAAGGAAGAAGTAGCATTGAAACTTAAAACGAACAGATATTATTACGCTTATGAGGGGTTCTAAAAACATTTTAGCATAAAGAGCGAGGTATTTAGGAGGAGATAAATACCTTGCTCTTTATGCTAAAGTATTTTTAGTAATTTCAACTATTTATTCTACGGCCTTTCTGATTCAGGGGTCATTCTTAAAGAATTGGGACAAAACTTACGATTTAGTGTAAAGAGCGAGGTAATAACGAGGGTACAAACTCCCTCGTATACATAATAAAAATATAAGGTTATGAAAGTTTGTTACGTAAGTTTATTCTTAAGTTACGTATATTTCTTACTAATAAAAACGTTCGTTAAAAATTAAAAGTTCTAGTTGCCTTTTTAAGTAACCGAAAAATTGGAGGGCAACTAGGCCTCCTTCTCCACCCCTTATTTCTCAAAATCGTCTGATCAAAACTAAGAGAAAGCCATTTAGCCAAAAAAAGAATTAATATACAAATTTCATTTTAATAATTTATGTGCGGAGAGCCAAAACCAAACATGCATTAATTCAAAAACGTTCAGAAATTAAATAAAAAAACTAATTTTTTTAGCTGAAAGTAAGGAGCGACATTAAAACTTAAAACGAACAGAAATTACTCCGTATATGAAATGGGTTGTCCCCTCCGCAATCCCTCGCTCTTTACGCTAAAGTTTGACTCTTTGCCACAATTCTACTTTTTAAAACAATTAAAAGCTTTAGCGTAAAGAGCGAGGGATTGCGGAGGGGACAACCCATTTCATATACGGAGTAATTTCTGTTCGTTTTAAGTTTTAATGTCGCTCCTTACTTTCAGCAAAAAAAATAGTTTTTTTTATTTAATTAAAACTTAAAACGAACAGAAATTATTTAGTATATGAGGGGGTCACTCCCTCGTCAGTGCCTCGCTCTTTACGCTTTTTTTTAGTTCTCTTAAAAGACCTGTTTATTCTAATTAAATTAAACGGTCTTTGTGATGCAGGAGTCATTCTCGAATTGGGACAAAACACGAACTTTGGCGTAGAGTAAGGTATTGATGAGGGGTGCCCTCCTCGTATACGTGATATTTTATTTTCGTTTTAAGTTTTAATGTTGCTCCTTACTTTCAATTGAATTTTTTTTTATTTATTTAATTGTTCCAAGAATAGATTCATAGATGGCTTTGATTTTAATGTTCCAATCACTTGGTGTTTTTTCCTTTCTAGTGTTGGCTAATGAAAATCAAAAGATAAATTTGGTTTTCAGAATATATATTTTTACTGGGTGGATACTGTTTCTTGGCGGTTAAATCTAGGAACCTTTTGGATTCTTTCAGCAGAGAAGGGGCTTAATAATTCACGCAACGCCAAACAATTTGCGCATATCAGCTGTTGTACACCAAAATTAAGAATATACCTATATCCAACTCAGCACTTGAGCCGTCTAGAGGTTGATGTAATCAAGTCTGTTGAAAAGGAGATAAAAAAATCTGAACGCGCATTCATTACTTGTTTCGGTCTTAAAAGGCAATTATGCAGCGGCATTTATATACGAAGGGGTCTATGAATATGTTCTAGTGTCTATTAAATAAAACAAAAATAACTGAAAATAAGGAACAACAACGTAAAACACTTTACGCTAAAGTCATAAAACTACTTAGAAACAAAATTTTCTAGCTGTTTTTGGACAACTTGTGTATAGTCAATTACTTCCAAGTTTTATCGGTAAGTGTACTTCCGATGACAATGACAATGCGAGGACGATGACAATTCAGTAATATAAAATCAAGGTACCCCTCGTGCATAACCCCCTTGTTTAAATAAACACTGAATTTTACTCAAAAACAGTGCAAATAAAAGAGTTTGCGTTTCCCCTCTTCTGTGCCCCCTCTGATGTAAAAAAGAATGCATTACACACTAAAAAGTGTAAGTTGACAACCCTGTTCCTTAGATATAGGTACTTTTGACGAATATGTCAACTGCTGACGTTTAAAACAATTGAAAACTGACACCCAAAAAAGAGTGATTTTCACTCTTCCGCATCCCCTCTGAGGTTAAAAAAGAATGCATTTCACACGAAAAGTGGGCAAGTTGGCAACCCTGGATTGGGCACCTAAAGGTAACGAACTGTAGTAAGGAGCGACCCGGCTCAATAGTAAACGAAACTCTGAAAAACGGAATTTTGATGCTAAAATATACATCAAAAGAATCAGATTTTCATGCTGATTTTAGATATATAAGTTTCATCAAATTTAGTCTTTGTCATCAAAAGTTACGAGCCTGAAAAATTTGCCTTATTTTAGAAAATAGGGGAAAACACCCCTTAAAAGTCACAGAATCTTAACGAAAATCACACCATCCTATTCGGCGTATCAGAGAACCCTGTAGCAAAATTTTCAAGCTCCTATCTACAAAAATGTGGAATTTCGTATTTTTTGCGAGAAGACAAATCACGGGTGCGTGTTTATTTGTTTTTTTTTTCTTTTCCCCAGAGGTCATCGTATCGACCAAGTGGTCCTAGAATGTCGCAAGAGGGCTCATTTTAACGGAAATGAAAAGTTCTAGTGCCCTTTTTAAGTTACCAAAAAAATTGGAGGGCACCTAGGCCCCCTCCCACACTCATTTTTTCTCCTAAGTCAACAGATCAAATTTTGAGATAGCCATTTTGTTCCACATAGTCAAAAACCATAATAACTATGTCTTTGGAAATTACTTACTCCCCCAGAGTCTCTGGGGGAGGAGCTGCAAGTTACAAACTTCGACCAGTGTTTACATATAATAATGGTTATTAGGAAGTGTACAGTCGTTTCCAGGGGATTTTTTTTGGTTTTGGGGGTGGGGTTGAGGGGAAGGGGCTATGTGGGAGGATCTTTCCTTGGAGAGATATGTCATGGGGGAACAGAAATTCAATGAAAAGGGCGCAGGATTTTCTAAAATTACTATAAACAACAATGAAAAAATAAACATGGAAAAGTTTTTTCAATTGAAAGTAAAGAGTAGCATTGAAATTTAAAACGAACAGAGATTATTACGCATATGAGGGGTTTTAAAAATACTTTAGCTTAAAGAGTGAGGTATTTAGGAGGAGTACCTCGCTCTTTATACTATAGTATTTTTAGTAATTTCAACTGTTTATTCTACGGCCTTTCTGATTCATGGGTCATTCTTAAAGAATGGGACAAAACTTAGGATTTAGTGTAAAGAACGAGGTATTAACGAGGGTACAAACCCCCTCATATACATAATAAAAATTAAAGAATATAAAAGTTTGTTACGTAAGTTAATTCTTAATTTACTTATATTTTTTATTAATAAAAAAATTTGTTAAAAATTAAAATTTATAGTTGCCTTTTTATGTAACCAAAAAATTGCATGGCAACTAGGCCTCCTTACCCATCTCTTATTTCTCAAAATCGTCTGATCAAAACTAAGAGAAAGCCATTTAGCCAAAAAAGGAATTAATATGCAAATTTCATTTTAATAATTTATGTGTGGAGAGCCAAAATCAAACATGCATTGATTCAAAAACGTTCAGAAATTACATAAAAAAGCTATTTTTTTAACTGAAAGTAAGGAGTGACATTAAAACTTAAAACGAACAGAAATTACTCCGTATATGAAATGGGTTGTCCCCTCCGCAATCCCTCGCTCTTTACGCTAAAGTTTGACTTTTTGCCACAATTCTGCTTTTTAAAACAATTAAAAGCTTTAGCGTAAAGAGCGAGGGATTGCGGAGGGGACAACCCATTTCATATACCGAGTAATTTCTGTTCGTTATAAGTTTTAATGTCGCTCCTTACTTTCAGTTAAAAAACTAGTTTTTTTTATGTAATTAGCATAAAGAGCGAGGTATTTATCTCCTCCTAAATACCTCGCTCTTTATGCTAAAGTATTTTTAGAACACCTCATATGCGTGATAACCTCTGTTTGTTTTAAGTTTCAATGCTACTTCTTACTTTCAATTGAAAAAAACGTTTCCATGTTTATTTTTTTATTGTTTTTTTTATAGTAACTTTAGAAAATCCTGTTCTTTTCATTGAATTTCTATTCCCTCATGACATATTTCTCCAAGGAAAGATCCTCTCACATAGCCCCCTCCCCTCAACTCTACCCCCAAAATAAAAAAAAATCCCCTGAAAACGTCTGTACACTTCCCAATAACCATTATTATATGTAAACACTGGTAGAAGTTTGTAACTTGGAGCCCCTCCCCCAGGGACTGTGGGGGAGTAAGTCATTCCCAAAGACATAGTTATTATGGTTTTCGACTATGCGGAACAAAATGGCTATCTCAAAATTTTTATCCGTTGACTTTGGAGAAAAAATGATTGTGGGAGGGGGCCTAGGTGCCCTCCAATTTTTTCGGTCACTTAAAAAGGGCACTAGAACTTTTCATTTCCTTTAAAATGATCCCTCTTGCGACATTCTAGGACCACTTGGTCGATACAATGACCCCTGGGGAAAAGAAAAAAATCAAAAAAAAAAAACAAACAAATAAACACGCACCCGTGATTTGTCTTCTGGCAAAAAATACGAAAGTCCACATTTTTGTAGATAGGAGCTTGAAATTTTCGCTCTAGGGTTCTCTGATACGCCGACGGTGGGATTTTCGTTAAGAGTCTGTGACTTTTATGGGGTGTTTTCCCCTATTTCATGCATGACGCGATCGTATAGCAGTAAGAATACTTACCTCTGGTCGTGGTAATTTAGGTTTGAATCTTAAGACAAATTTTTGTCTTAAAGAAGACTAAAAGTCAAAAATAGTAAATATACATTGATTATTAACTCGTTTTCAAAATGTACTAAAAAGTTGAAATATTTTTTTCTCTCTGGAATCTATGAATATAAGTGAAAACGAGGGGTGCAAAACGGATGTGGCTTTACATAACTAGGTCTTACTGACCCGTTTTCCTCAACTCTCCGACTTGTTCATTTATGCATTAATAAAACGGATGGGGCTTTGCACAACTAGATCTTACTGACTCGTTTGTCTCAACTCGCCAAATTTTTCATTTATGTATTTATAAAACGGACAGGGCTTCACAAAACCAGGTCTTACTGACTCGTTTTTCTCAACTCGCCGACTTTTTCATTTATGGATTTATAAAACGGATGGGGTTTTACATAACTAGGTCTTACTGACTCGTTTTTCTCAACTCGCCGACTTTTTCTATTATGCATTTATAAAACGGATGGGGCTTCACAAAACTAGGTCCTAGTGACTCATTTTTCTGAACTCGCCGACTTTTTCATTTATGCATTTATAAAACGGATTAAATTGATATGTTTTATATAAGCCCAGTCCATTTTTCGCCCCTCGTTTTCCCTTATTTTGATATGTTCTCGAGAAAAAATTCTACTTTTTGGTCAATTTTGAAAAAGAATTTTGTTTAAACATTTATTATTCTTAACATGAATCACATTAATACTGGACCCCTTTAAATATATCACTTTAAAATATGAATCTCCACGAGTAAAAGAACGTGAAAAAAAAACTAACGATGACCACCCTAAGCGGTGGCCACCCTCAGCTCTGATATGCAGATATTTCATTCTGCACTTAAACTATGCTTTACTAATATATAGCAGTGGCTTAAAACAATGGTTGCTTAACATTATAAGTTTTTAAGACATATATGGAAAATAGTCTAAAATCCAACCATTCTGGTCAGTTAGTTATAGGGTTTTTGTAAATGAGTTTATGTGTGAAAAACGACCACAAATTTGTAACAAACACGTCATTTGAAATGGAATTTTAATTTAGATAAATTATTTCTTCTTTTTGAGATTGTGCGTGTATCACTAAAGAGAAACTGTCTCAAAGATTATAAGTACTTGATGCCCTAGATGGGTTTTTAAAATTTCCATTTTTGTAACTGGCATAAAAAGCACGAAATTTGCTCGGGTATCTTTTCTTTTAGTTTTTCCATTTATTATAAATTATATATGCAGCGTTATGATTGTGAGAAAATTAGAACAAGTTAAGCGGTTGCTTTTCGGGAAAATAAAACTCATTTATCTTATTATTGTGGCAGAAAGTAATTTTCAAACTTGTCCAGCAAGACGGGAAAAGGAGCAAGATTTCAAACCGTTCCTTTGGCATGTTTGTTTGCCTGTTTTTGTTCATAGCTGAAAACCGCCATTTTCTAATATTTTTTATTTTGACTGTTTCAAAATTGTTAAATTTTAGTATGACATTTTCTTCAATGTTCCCACATTGAACCGTGATTTTTTTTTTATCCTGGAGATGTTTTAGAGAAGGTGATTGTCTTTTTTATGGCACTTGGTATTAACCAAGTTACATATAGCAATCGCAAATTCCCATCTGCAAATTGACCATCTTTGGCCCGTTAATTCAGAAAAAATTGAAAAATTGAAGTATTTTTAACTTACGAACGGTTGATCAGACTTTAATGAAATTAGATGTTTGGAAGGATATCGTGTCTAAGAGCTGTTATTTTAAATCCCGACCGGATCTGATGACATTGGGGGGGGGGAAACCTAAAATCTTGGAAAACACTTAGATTGGAGGGATCGGGATGAAACTTGGTGGGAAAAATAAGCACAAGTCCCAAATACATGATTGACATAATCGGAACGGATCCGCTCTCTTTGGGGTAATTGGGGAGGCGGTGTAATTCTGAAAAATTAGAAAAAGTGAGGTATTTTTAACTTACAAACGGGTGATCGGATCTCAATGACATTTAATATTTAGAAGGATATTGTGTCTCAAAGCTCCTATTTTAAATCTCGGATCTAGTGACATTGGGGGGAGTTTGGGGTGGGCGAATCTAAAATCATGGAAAACGCTTATATTGGAGGGATCGGGATGAAACTTGGTGGGAAAGACAAGCAGAAGTCTTAGATACGTGATTTACATAATTGGAACGGATCCACTCTATTGGGGGGGGGGGGGCTTTAATTCTGAAAAATTAGAAAAATGACGATTTTCTAACTTACGAAGGAGTGATCGGATCCTCATGAAACTTCATATTTAGAAGGCCTCGTAACTCAGATCGCTTATTTTAAATCTCAACCGGATCCAGCGACATTGGGGGGGGGGCAGTTGGGGGGACAAGAAATCTTAGAAAATACTTAAAGCGGAGAGATCAGGGTGAAACTGGGGGGGAAGAATAAAAACCTGTCTAAGATACGTGACTGACGTAACCGAACCGGATCTGCTCTCTTTGGTGGAGTTGGGGGGGGGGTGTAATTTCGAAAATTGAGGTATTTGTAACTTACGAAGGGGCGACCAGATCTTAATGAAATTTGATATTTAGAAAGGATATTGTGCTTTAAAGATCTAGTTTTAAATTCCTACCAGATCATGTGACATTGGGGGGAGTTGGAGGGGGAAACCGGAATTCTTGGACAATGTGAAAATTGGGGTATTTTTATCTTACGAATAGGTGATCGGATCTTAATGAAATTTGATATGTAGAAGGAGTCCATGTCTCAGAGCTCTTATTTCATATCCTGACCAGATCTTTTGACATTGGGGGGAGTTGAAGGGGGAAATCATGGAAAACACTTGGAGCGGAGGAATCGGGATAAAGCTTGGTGGATAGAATAAGCAAATGTCCTTGATACGTGATTGACGTAACCGTACTGGATTCGTTCTCTTTGGGGGAGTTGGGAGGGGGAGAGGTTCAGTGATTTGGCGAGTTTGGTGCTTCTGGACGTGCTAGGACGATGAAAATTGGTAGGTGTGTCAGGGAGCTGCGCAAATTGACTTGATAAAGTCGTTTTCCCAGATTCGACTATCTGGGGGGCTAAAGGGATAGGAAAAATTAGAAAAAATAGGTATTTATTACTGACGAGTGGATGATCGGATCTTGATTTTATTTTTAGAAGGACATCGTGACTCAGAGCTCTTATTTTAAATCCTGATCGGCATTAAGCCTCTGATTTTACTTTTAAATCAATCTATTGATTCTTAGAATTTTGTTAGAGCTCATACCATATGAGCTCTCGGCTCTTAGCTTTTCTTGCCTCGTCACAAGTGCCATATGAGCTCTTAGCTCTTGTTCTTTTTTCCTTTCATTTTTATTTTAATTAGTGTATGAGGTTTTTAGGAGCATTTTTGTTTTTTTTAGTATTATTTTTAATTTAGGATGCCTTTAGGAATGTTTATGTAGTTAACCGCTACGCGTTAGCAAAATTTAATTTTTCTCCTAGCGTAGTAATTTATATCTGTAATAGTTTATATTTTTGTTTATTATGTAAATTTATAGTCAAAAGTTGCATATTGTTATGATATCAAACCAAACCGGAGATATATTGGTTCTTGAATCCTTGAAATAATTCTAGCTTAATTGAGAGAGAGAAAGCCTTGAAGCACAAAGAAAATAAAACAAATCCATTTTTTGCCCCCTTGACTCATTGTAGGTCCATTCATACCTGAAAACTGCGATTTTCTATGATTTTTGTTCTTGGTTTTTTCAAAATTACGAAGGTCTAGTTCAGTGCCACATTTTCGTCAGTGGTGCCACGTCCAACCAAAAACTATTTAGCCAAAATATAAAGCCAAAATATTTAGTTAAATTTGACAACGCTTTTCATTGCAAATGTACAAGCACACGCATTAAATAAATTCTTGCAAGTTAAATGATGCTGATGGATGAATTAACCTTTCAAATTTAATACAAATATTATAAAATTAGACAATTTTGAAAAATTGAATTTCGTATACAAATTTGAAAAAAAAATCCTTAAAAATAAAAACTAAACATAATTATTTATTTATTTATTTATTGATAATTGGTGTAAGAAGGAGAATAAAAATAAAGAGAGTTTTCAGAGTTGGAAGAATTTAATTATTAGTAGAATAAGAAATAAAATATATCCTAACTTAAAAAATAGTAACACTAAATCATTATTTTATATTACGAAGATTGAACAATTCTTTTATATATTAGCTATATGGACAAATTGCTTTAATACTACAGTTAACTTGAGATGGTACAGCTTGGATATGATTTTCGAGTTATTAGAATTTGTTTTATACAATACTTATATAAGATTTGGTGGTGATTTGTACAAGCAAATCGTGGGAATTCCCATGGGGGGGGGGGGGGGAATGTCAGCCCATTTATAGCTGACTTGTTTTTAAGTCAACTAGAATATAAATATATGATTGATAAGAATAATCCAAATAATTTAAAACATGTTTTGTCAAATAATAAAAGATATTTAGGTGATATTTTGGTCTTAAATTGTAAGGATTTCATTGATATTTCTAAAAATATATATCCATCAGAGCTTACTCTTGAACCTAGTCATGGCGCTGGTCATGAAGATCATTTCTTAGATTTAAATGTTAATATTTGTGATAATAATAAATTAAGTTTTAAAATGTATAATAAAACGGATGATTTTGATTTTGAAGTAATTAGTTTCCCATTCCCTGAAAGTAATATACACTCAAATATCACATATTCGGCGTTTTTCTCACAGTTACTTCGTTATCCAAGGATTTGTAGTAATTATATTGATTTTAAAAATAGATGTAAAATCTTAAGCCAAAATTGATATCAAGAGGTTTTTCTGCAAATAAATTAACTTGGCAATTTAAAAAATTTAGTTTTCATTATAACGAACTTTTAAATAAATATCAAAAGAATTATCTGGAAATACTTAAGGAAATTTTCAACTAATTTCGGAGGTTCGAGAAGTGATGATGCAGCGCCATTTATTTTGAATTGTGTTTCTAATAGAGCGGATTTTTTAAAAAAAATAGCCACAGGGTAAAGATGAATTCTATAATTGTTTAGTTCATTCAGGTTTTTTGCAATGTGTTAATATTTGTGATTTGTTAAAATTTATCATATTTAGTTTACCTATTGTTGCTAATAAGAGGGATATATTAACAGGATAAGCTTATTTTGGTGTTACTTGGTTGTTTTACATTTGCTGGTTTTTTTTGTTCATAGGCATGTATTTTAGGGGTGATACCTGACGCGGGGATGCCATGGATATTCTGTGGTAGCCACAACACTTGACTGGGTAGAGAATTTAACGTGGCGAAACCCTATAGGCAAGTGTATTCTCCTGATGAGCCCTTGTGTTGGGTTGTTGCCTCTGAATTATTTGTCTTTATTGTTTCTATTGTTTGGTAAATGACGACTTATGCTTATTGACGACATGACTGCCTGTCCAAGGATTATTCTTTATGGTTGATTGTGTATGGCTATGCTGTTTGACCTATGTGATTGTATGGATGAGTAGGGTTAAGGGCTCGTTTAAGTGCTGGTCTATATTAATCACTAATTTAGGAAAACAGTCTTCCTTTTCTCCTTCTGCCTCTTTTTTTTTTTTTTTATGTGTTTGTGCTGTTGCATTGGTGATTTCTCTTTTCATGATAATATAACATTTAAAAACAGACCATGTCGAGAAAGCAAATCTTACTTCAAAATATGCATAATAATCATAGTTAACATATTTTGCATGCAGTACCTCTATACTTTACCCCCCCCCCCTAATTTGGAAATATATATACCAAATAGATTTTCTATCCATTCGTCTTAGTTGTTTCAACGCGTGTACCTGTAAATTGAATCAACTGTGACCCAACAAAAACTGGAAAAACAAGTTACAATGCATTGAAAACATATAATTTGGGCTATATATTTGCACATTTGGGGGAGGGGGTTAAAGTATAGCGAGGCTGCATGCAGAATGTGTTCACTATGATTATTCTGCATATTATGAAGTTAGAAGGGTTTTCTTGACATGAACTCACTAGAGTAGGAAGCCTACTCACTTGATCGATATATTTTACAAGTACCGAATAGAATATATATTTTCAAAAATTAGCAATAAGATGTTAGAATATAGAAATAAGAATTTTCCATAAATTCGG
>NW_027063004.1:0-55376 GCF_032884065.1 Artemia franciscana
TTACCCTTGAAAACTAAATCTTTTGAAATAGGAAAAGAGCCTTTAATCGCATTCTTTACCATTTGCAATCATAAAATAGTCTAATATCTTCATTTTTTCAACATACGTAGCTATTACCCTCGAAAACTAAAACTTTTGACATAGGAAAAGAGCCTTTAATCACATTCTTTACCATTTGCAATCATAAAATAGTCTAATATTTTCATTTTTTCAACAGACAAAGCTATTACCCTCGAAAACTAAAACTTTTGACATAGGAAAAGAGCCTTTAATCACATTCTTTACCATGTGCAATCATAAAATTGTCTAAAATCTTTATTTTTTGAAATAGGAAAAGAGCCTTTAATCACATTCTTTACCATGTGCAATCATAAAATTGTCTAATATCTTCATTTTTTCAACATACGTAGCTATTACCCTCGAAAACTAAAACTTTTGACATAGGAAAAGAGCCTTTAATCACATTCTTTACCATTTGCAATCATAAAATAGTCTAATATCTTCATTTTTTCAACATACGTAGCTATTACCCTCGAAAACTAAAACTTTTGAAATAGGAAAAGAGCCTTTAATCACATTCCTTACCATGTGCAATCATAAAATTGTCGTCATTTATAATCTTGGTCGTCATTTATATTCCCTGTGTCCCGGTCGTCATTTTTGTCCCGGTCGTCATTTGTGTTCCGGTTACCTGGTCTGTAATTTCTCTTTGAGTGTCCTGGTCCCCATTTATATTCCCTGTGTCCCGGTCGTCATTTGTGTCCCGGTGCTTTGTTGATGGTGATTGCTAATCGAACATTCCTTGTGTCCCGGTCGCTTTGTCTTTTAGTGTCCCGGTCGTCATTTATATTCCCTATGTCCCGGTCGTCATTTGTGTCCCGATGTCCCAGTGTTTAATTTCGTCAATCAACAAACATGACGTCAGTCGACACACAAACATGACGTCACTCGAAACACAGACACAGAGACAACGTATTTTTATATATATAAGATGTCCCGGTGTCCCGGTCGTCATTTGTGTCCCGATGTCCCGGTGTGTAATTTCGTTAATCTACAAACATGACGTCAGTCGACACACAAACATAACGTCACTCGACACACAGACAACTTATTTTTATATATAT
Organism: Artemia franciscana; assembly: GCF_032884065.1. NCBI lineage: Eukaryota > Metazoa > Arthropoda > Branchiopoda > Anostraca > Artemiidae > Artemia > Artemia franciscana. The sequence continues at coordinate 1,125 of NW_027063004.1, forward strand.
AGATAGATTCTTGGCTTTCCCATTGTCTGTGCATATACAAACCCTTATGCACTTATAATGACGTCATATGCAAACGCTCTTTTTACAAACAAACAAACATGCATACACACAACTCGTTTTTATATAGATAGATAGATACAATACAAATTAACTGCGTAAAACTTGCGAGTATACAACATTCTTCGCTGTCCAATTGTCGCTGCACATAAATAGATTGTCAGGTTTACCGACCCTCGAACATACAACGTACAATTGTCCATGGGAAAAGCAATCAATATTAAGATCTATACCACATTTTTGTAATGACTGACCTTGAGCTTTGTTGATGGTGATTGCAAATACGAATCAAATTGGGAATTGCAATCTTTTAAATTGAAAAGGCACATACGTTGGAATCATGGGAATGCGAGGAATAAGAACAGCCTCGACCTCAAAAGGTCCTGTCAAGATTGTGGCCTCTATTACGTTTTCCATTGTTGTTTTTTACGGCAAGTCGCGTGCCTATTTCAAAAGTTTTAGTTTTCGAGGGTAATAGCTACGTATGTTGAAAAAATGAAGATATTAGACTATTTTATGATTGCACATGGTAAAGAATGTGATTAAAGGCTCTTTTCCTATTTCAAAAGTTTTAGTTTTCGAGGGTAATAGCTACGTATGTTGAAAAAATGAAGATATTAGACTATTTTATGATTGCAAATGGTAAAGAATGTGATTAAAGGCTCTTTTCCTATTTCAAAAGTTTTAGTTTTTGAGGGTAATAGCTACGTATGTTGAAAAAATGAAGATATTAGATAATTTTATGATTGCACGTGGTAAAGTATGTGATTAAAGGCTCTTTTCCTATGTCAAAAGTTTAAGTTTTCGAGGGTAATAGCTACGTATGTTGAAAAAATGAAGATATTAGACTATTTTATGATTGCAAATGGTAAAGAATGTGATTAAAGGCTCTTTACCTATTTTAAAAGTTTTAGTTTTCGAGGGTAATAGCTACGTATGTTGAAAAAATGTAGATATTAGACTATTTTATGATTGCACATGGTAAAGAATGTGATTAAAGGCTCTTTTCCTATTTCAAAAGTTTTAGTTTTCGAGGGTAATAGCTACGTATGTTGAAAAAATGAAGATATTAGACTATTTTATGATTGCAAATGGTAAAGAATGTGAATAAAGGCTATTTTCCTATGTCAAAAGTTTTAGTTTTCGAAGGTAATAGCTACGTATGTTGAAAAAATGAAGATATTAGACTATATTATGATTGCAAATGGTAAAGAATGTGATTAAAGGCTCTTTTCCTATGTCAAAAGTTTTAGTTTTCGAGGGTAATAGCTACGTATGTTGAAAAAATGAAGATATTAGACTATTTTATGATTGCAAATGGTAGAGAATGTGATTAAAGGCTCTTTTCCTATGTCAAAAGTTTTAGTTTTCGAGGGTAATAGCTACGTATGTTGAAAAAATGAAGATATTAGACTATTTTATGATTGCTAATGGTAAAGAATGTGATTAAAGGCTCTTTTCCTATTTCAAAAGTTTTAGTTTTCAAGGGTAATAGCTACGTATGTTGAAAAAATGAAGATATTAGACTATTTTATGATTGCAAATGGTAAAGAATGTGATTAAAGGCTCTTTTCCTATTTCAGAAGTTTTAGTTTTCGAGGGTATTAGCTTTGTCTGTGGAAAAAATGAAGATATTAGACAATTTTATGATTGCACATGGTAAAGAATGTGATTAAAGGCTCTTTTCCTATTTCAAAAGTTTTAGTTTTCGAGGGTAATAGCTAGGTCTGTGGAAAAAAATGAAGATATTAGACTATTTTATGATTGCAAATGGTAAAGAATGTGATTAAAGGCTCTTTTCCTATGTCAAAAGTTTTAGTTTTCGAGGGTAATAGCTACGTATGTTGAAAAAATGAAGATATTAGACTATTTTATGATTGCAAATGGTAAAGAATGTGATTAAAGGCTCTTTTCCTATTTCAAAAGTTTTAGTTTTCGAGGGTAATAGCTACTTATGTTGAAAAATGAAGATATTAGACTAATTTTATGATGCAAATGGTAAAGAATGTGATTAAAGGCTCTTTTCCTATTCTTTACCATTTGCAATCAAAAAATAGTCTAATATCTTCATTTTTTCAACATACTATTCGAAAATATATTAACTATTATACTATTACCCTCGAAAACTAAAACTTTTGAAATAGGAAAAGAGCCTTTAATCACATTCTTTACCATGTGCAATCATAAAATTGTCTAATATATTCATTTTTTCCACAGACAAAGCTATTACCCTCGAAAACTAAAACTTTTGAAATAGGAAAAGAGCCTTTGATCACATTCTTTACCATTTGCAATCATAAAATATCTAATATCTTCATTTTTTCAACATACGTAGCTATTACCCTCGAAAACTAAAACTTTTGAAATAGGAAAAGAGCCTTTAATCACATTCTTTACCATTTGCAATCATAAAATAGTCTAATATCTTCATTTTTTCAACATACGTAGCTATTACCCTCGAAAACTAAAACTTTTGAAATAGGAAAAAGAGCCTTTAATCACATTCTTTACCATGTGCAATCATAAAATTGTCTAATATCTTCATTTTTTCTACATACGTAGCTATTACCCTCGAAAACTAAAACTTTTGAAATAGGAAAAGAGCCTTTAATCACATTCTTTACCATTTGCAATAATAAAATAGTCTAATATCTTCATTTTTTCAACATACGTAGCTATTACCCTCGAAAACTAAAACTTTTGAAATAGGAAAAGAGCCTTTAATCACATTCTTTACCATGTGCAATCATAAAATTGTCTAATATATTAATTTTTTCCACAGACAAAGCTATTACCCTCGAAAACTAAAACTTTTGAAATAGGAAAAGAGCCTTTAATCACATTCTTTACCATTTGCAATCATAAAATAATCTAATATCTTCATTTTTTCAACATAAAATATTAAAAATATTAAAACATTTATTTAAAAATAAATTTTTTACCATTTGCAATCATAAAATAGTCTAATATCTTAATTTTTTCAACATACGTAGCTGTTACCCTCGAAAACTAAAACTTTTGACATTGGAAAAGAGCCTTTAATCATATTCTTTACCATGTGCAATCATAAAATAGTCTAATATCTTCATTTTTTCCACAGACCTAGCTATTACCCTCGAAAACTAAAACTTTTGACATAGGAAAAGACCTTTAATCACATTCTTTACCATGTTCAATCATAAAATAGTCTAATATCTTTTGAAAACTAAAACTTTTGAAAAAGGAAAAGTGCCTTTAATCACATTCTTTACCATTGCAATCATAAAATAGTCTAATATCTTCATTTTTTCAACATACGTAGCTATTACCCTCGAAAACTAAAACTTTTGAAATAGGAAAAGAGCCTTTAATCACATTCTTTACCATGTGCAATCATAAAATAGTCTAATATCTTCATTTTTTCAACAGACCTAGCTATTACCCTCGAAAACTAAAACTTTTGAAATAGGAAAAGAGCCTTTAATCACATTCTTTACCATTTGCAATCATAAAATAGTCTAATATCTTCATTTTTTCAACATACGTAGCTATTACCCTCGAAAACTAAAACTTTTTGAAATAGGAAAAGAGCCTTTAATCACATTCTTTACCATGTTGCAATCATAAAATAGTCTAATATCTTCATTTTTTCAACATACGTAGCTATTACCCTCGAAAACTAAAACTTTTGAAATAGGAAAAGAGCCTTTAATCACATTCTTTACCATTTGCAATCATAAAATAGTCTAATATCTTCATTTTTTCAACATACTAGCTATTACCCTCGAAAACTATAACTTTTGAAATAGGAAAAGAGCCTTTAATCACATTCTTTACCATTTGCAATCATAAAATAGTCTAATTTCTTCTTTTTTTCAACATACATAGCTATTACCCTCGAAAACTAAAACTTTTGAAATAGGAAAAGAGCCTTTAATCACATTCTTTACCATGCAATCATAAAATGGTCTAAGATCTTCATTTTTTCAGCATACGTAGCTATTACCCTCGAAAACTAAAACTTTTGAAATAGGAAAAGAGCCTTTAATCACATTCTTTACCATGTGCAATCATAAAATAGTCTAATATCTTCATTTTTTCAACATACGTAGCTATTACCCTCGAAAACTAAAACTTTTGAAATAGGAAAAGAGCCTTTAATCACATTCTTTACCATTTACAATCATAAAATTGTCTAATATCTTCATTTTTTCAACATACGTAGCTATTACCCTCGAAAACTAAAACTTTTGAAATAGGAAAAGAGCCTTTAATCACATGCTTTACCATGTGCAATCATAAAATTGTCTAATATCTTCATTTTTTCAACAAACGTAGCTATTACCCTCGAAAACTAAAACTTTTGAAATAGGAAAAGAGCCTTTAATCACATTCTTTACCATGTGCAATCATAAAATAGTCTAATATCTTAATTTTTTCAACATACGTAGCTATTACCCTCGAAAACTAAACATTTTGAAAAAGGAAAAGTGCCTTTAATCACATTCTTTACCATGTGCAATCATATAATAGTCTAATATCTTCATTTTTTCAGCATACGTAGCTATTACCCTCGAAAACTAAAACTTTTGAAATAGGAAAAGTGCCTTTAATCACATTCTTTACCATGTGCAATCATAAAATAGTCTAATATTTTCATTTTTTCAACATACGTAGCTATTACCCTCGAAAACTAAAACTTTTGAAATAGGAAAAGAGCCTTTAATCACATTCTTTACCATGTGCAATCATAAAATAGTCTAATATCTTCATTTTTTCAACATACGTAGCTATTACCATCGCAAACATACTTAGCTAATACCCTCGAAAACCAAAACTTTTGAAATAGGAAAAGAGCCTTTAATCACATTCTTTACCATTTGCAATCATAAAATAGTCTAATATCTTCATTTTTTCAACATACGTAGCTATTACCCTCGAAAACTAAAACTTTTGAAATAGGAAAAGAGCCTTTAATCACATTCTTTACCATTTGCAATCATAAAATAGTCTAATATTTTCATTTTTTCAACATACGTAGCTATTACCCTCGAAAACTAAAACTTTTGAAATAGGAAAAGAGCCTTTAATCACATTCTTTACCATGTGCAATCATAAAATAGTCTAATATCTTCATTTTTTCAACATACGTAGCTATTACCATCGCAAACTAAAACTTTTGAAATAGGAAAAGAGCCTTTAATCACATTTTTTACCATGTGCAATCATAAAATAGTCTAATATCTTCATTTTTTCAGCATACTTAGCTATTACCCTCGAAAACTAAAACTTTTGAAATAGGAAAATAGCCTTTAATCACATTCTTTACCATGTGCAATCATAAAATAGTCTAATATCTTCATTTTTTCAACATACTTAGCTATTACCCTCGAAAACTAAAACTTTTGAAATAGGAAAAGAGCCTTTAATCACATTCTTTACCATGTGCAATCATAAAATTGTCTAATATCATCATTTTTTCAACATACGTAGCTATTACCCTCGAAAACTAAAACTTTTGAAATAGGAAAAGAGCCTTTAATCACATTCTTTACCATGTGCAATCATAAAATAGTCTAATATCTTCATTTTTTCAACATACGTAGCTATTACCCTCGAAAACTAAAACTTTTGAAATAGGAAAAGAGCCTTTAATCACATTCTTTACCATGTGCAATCATAAAATAGTCTAATATCTTTATTTTTTCAGCATACGTAGCTATTACCCTCGAAAACTAAAACTTTTGAAATAGGAAAAGAGCTTTTAATCACATTCTTTACCATGTGCAATCATAAAACCACGTTGCCCATGCAACGTAGATCTAGTATGATTTATAATTAACAAGCTGTTGGGGTGGTGCTTCGTGCCACCGCAACACCTAGTTGGAGGGGGCATTTCGTGCCCCCCCCCCCGCGCGTAAGTCGTTACGCGCCATTGTAGTTGTGTCCCTGTGTACCACCTATGAATATAGATAGATTTATATATGTGTTTTGAACTACGTAAAACTTGAGAATATAAAACACTAGCTGTTGAAGAAACAAAACCAAAACCTTATTTCATCAGGTTTCACATCAAACAAAACCTTGTTTGAAGAAACAAAACCAAGGTGTTGCTGTCGCAACACTTTACTCGGCGTAGCCGAACAAAGGATGCCGCAGCACCCAACGTTGCCCATGCAACGTAGAACTAGTATGATTTATAATTAACTAGCTGTTGGGGTGGCGCGAAGCGCCACCCCAACACGTAGTTGGTGGGGGCGCTTCGCCCCCCCCCCAAGCCCCCCCGCGCGCGTAGGTCGTTACGCGCCATTGTAGTTGTGTCCCTTTGTCCCACCTGTGAATATAGATATATATATATATATATATATATATATATATATATATATATATATATATATATATATATATATATATATATATATATATATATATATATATATGTATACCCATTGTCTGTGCATATAAATAGATTGTCATGTTCACTGACTCTTGAATAAAATTGTCTAATATCTTCATTTTTTGAACATACGTAGATATTACCCTCGAAAACTAAAACTTTTGAAATAGGAAAAGAGTCTTTAATGACATTCTTTACCATTTGCAATCATAAAATAGTCGAATATCTTCATTTTTTCAACATACGTAGCTATTACCCTCGAAAACTAAAACTTTTGAAATAGGAAAAGAGCCTTTAATCACATTCTTTACCATTTGCAATCATAAAATAGTCTAATATATTCATTTTTTCAACATACGTAGCTATTACCCTCGAAAACTAAAACTTTTGAAATAGGAAAAGAGCCTTTAATCACATTCTTTACCATGTGCAATCATAAAATAGTCTAATATCTTCATTTTTTCAACATACGTAGCTATTACCCTCGAAAACTAAAACTTTTGAAATCATTTTTTCAACATACGTAGCTATTACCCTCGAAAACTAAAACTTTTGAAATAGGAAAAGAGCCTTTAATCACATTCTTTATCATGTGCAATCATAAAATTGTCTAATATCTTCATTTTTTCAACATACGTAGCTATTACCCTCGAAACTAAAACTTTTGAAATAGGAAAAGAGCATTTAATCACATTCTTTACCATGTGCAATCATAAAATTATCTAATATCTTCATTTTTTCAACATACGTAGCTATTACCCTCGAAAACTAAAACTTTTGACATAGGAAAAGAGCCTTTAATCACATTCTTTACGATTTGCAATCATAAAATAGTCTAATATCTTCATTTTTTTAACATAAGTAGCTATTACCCTCGAAAACTAAAACTTTTGACATAGGAAAAGAGCCTTTAATCACATTCTTTACCATTTGCAATCATAAAATAGTCTAATATCTTCATTTTTTCAACATACGTAGCTATTACCCTCGAAAACTAAAACTTTTGAAATAGCAAAAGAGCCTTTAATCACATTCTTTACCATTTGCAATCATAAAATAGTCTAATATCTTCATTTTTTCAACATACGTAGCTATTACCCTCGAAAACTAAAACTTTTGAAATAGGAAAAGAGCATTTAATCACATTCTTTACCATGTGCAATCATAAAATAGTCTAATATCTTCATTTTTTCAACATACGTAGCTATTACCCTCGAAAACTAAAACTTTTGAAATAGCAAAAGAGCCTTTAATCACATTCTTTACCATTTGCAATCATAAAATTGTCTAATATCTTCATTTTTTCAACATACGTAGCTATTACCCTTGAAAACTAAAACTTTTGACATAGGAAAAGAGCCTTTAATCACATTCTTTACGATTTGCAATCATAAAATAGTCTAATATCTTCATGTTTTCAACATACGTAGCTATTACCCTCGAAAACTAAAACTTTTGAAATAGGAAAAGAGCCTTTAATCACATTCTTTACCATTTGCAATCATAAAATAGTCTAATATCTTCATTTTTTCAACATACGTAGCTATTACCCTCGAAAACTAAAACTTTTGAAATAGCAAAAGAGCCTTTAATCACATTCTTTACCATGTGCAATCATAAAATTGTCTAAAATCTTCATTTTTTCCACAGACAAAGCTATTACCCTCGAAAACTAAAACTTTAGAAATAGGAAAAGAGCCTTTAATCACATTCTTTACCATTTGCAATCATAAAATAGTCTAATATCTTCATTTTTTCAACATACGTAGCTATTACCCTTGAAAACTAAATCTTTTGAAATAGGAAAGAGCCTTTAATCGCATTCTTTACCATTTGCAATCATAAAATAGTCTAATATCTTCATTTTTTCAACATACGTAGCTATTACCCTCGAAAACTAAAACTTTTGACATAGGAAAAGAGCCTTTAATCACATTCTTTACCATTTGCAATCATAAAATAGTCTAATACCTTCATTTTTTCAACATACGTAGCTATTACCCTCGAAAACTCTCGAAAACTAAAACTTTCGACATAGGAAAAGAGACTTTAATCACATTCTTTACCATGTGCAATCATAAAATTGTAGGAAAAGAGCCTTTAATCACATTCTTTACCATGTGCAATCATAAAATAGTCTAATATCTTCATTTTTTCAACATACGTAGCTATTACCCTCGAAAACTAAAACTTTTGACATAGGAAAAGAGCCTTTAATCACATTCTTTACCATTTGCAATCATAAAATAGTCTAATATCTTCATTTTTTCAACATACGTAGCTATTACCCTCGAAAACTAAAACTTTTGAAATAGGAAAAGAGCCTTTAATCACATTCCTTACCATGTGCAATCATAAAATTGTCGTCATTTATAATCTTGGTCGTCATTTATATTCCCTGTGTCCCGGTCGTCATTTTTGTCCCGGTCGTCATTTGTGTTCCGGTTACCTGGTCTGTAATTTCTCTTTGAGTGTCCTGGTCCCCATTTATATTCCCTGTGTCCCGGTCGTCATTTGTGTCCCGGTGCTTTGTTGATGGTGATTGCTAATCGAACATTCCTTGTGTCCCGGTCGCTTTGTCTTTTAGTGTCCCGGTCGTCATTTATATTCCCTATGTCCCGGTCGTCATTTGTGTCCCGATGTCCCAGTGTTTAATTTCGTCAATCAACAAACATGACGTCAGTCGACACACAAACATGACGTCACTCGAAACACAGACACAGAGACAACGTATTTTTATATATATAAGATGTCCCGGTGTCCCGGTCGTCATTTGTGTCCCGATGTCCCGGTGTGTAATTTCGTTAATCTACAAACATGACGTCAGTCGACACACAAACATAACGTCACTCGACACACAGACAACTTATTTTTATATATATAGATAGATTCTTGGCTTTCCCATTGTCTGTGCATATACAAACCCTTATGCACTTATAATGACGTCATATGCAAACGCTCTTTTTACAAACAAACAAACATGCATACACACAACTCGTTTTTATATAGATAGATAGATACAATACAAATTAACTGCGTAAAACTTGCGAGTATACAACATTCTTCGCTGTCCAATTGTCGCTGCACATAAATAGATTGTCAGGTTTACCGACCCTCGAACATACAACGTACAATTGTCCATGGGAAAAGCAATCAATATTAAGATCTATACCACATTTTTGTAATGACTGACCTTGAGCTTTGTTGATGGTGATTGCAAATACGAATCAAATTGGGAATTGCAATCTTTTAAATTGAAAAGGCACATACGTTGGAATCATGGAATGCGAGGAATAAGAACAGCCTCGACCTCAAAAGGTCCTGTCAAGATTGTGGCCTCTATTACGTTTTCCATTGTTGTTTTTTACGGCAAGTCGCGTGCCTATTTCAAAAGTTTTAGTTTTCGAGGGTAATAGCTACGTATGTTGAAAAAATGAAGTTATTAGACTATTTTATGATTGCACATGGTAAAGAATGTGATTAAAGGCTCTTTTCCTATTTCAAAAGTTTTAGTTTTCGAGGGTAATAGCTACGTATGTTGAAAAAATGAAGATATTAGACTATTTTATGATTGCAAATGGTAAAGAATGTGATTAAAGGCTCTTTTCCTATTTCAAAAGTTTTAGTTTTTGAGGGTAATAGCTACGTATGTTGAAAAAATGAAGATATTAGATAATTTTATGATTGCACGTGGTAAAGTATGTGATTAAAGGCTCTTTTCCTATGTCAAAAGTTTAAGTTTTCGAGGGTAATAGCTACGTATGTTGAAAAAATGAAGATATTAGACTATTTTATGATTGCAAATGGTAAAGAATGTGATTAAAGGCTCTTTACCTATTTTAAAAGTTTTAGTTTTCGAGGGTAATAGCTACGTATGTTGAAAAAATGTAGATATTAGACTATTTTATGATTGCACATGGTAAAGAATGTGATTAAAGGCTCTTTTCCTATTTCAAAAGTTTTAGTTTTCGAGGGTAATAGCTACGTATGTTGAAAAAATGAAGATATTAGACTATTTTATGATTGCAAATGGTAAAGAATGTGAATAAAGGCTATTTTCCTATGTCAAAAGTTTTAGTTTTCGAAGGTAATAGCTACGTATGTTGAAAAAATGAAGATATTAGACTATATTATGATTGCAAATGGTAAAGAATGTGATTAAAGGCTCTTTTCCTATGTCAAAAGTTTTAGTTTTCGAGGGTAATAGCTACGTATGTTGAAAAAATGAAGATATTAGACTATTTTATGATTGCAAATGGTAGAGAATGTGATTAAAGGCTCTTTTCCTATGTCAAAAGTTTTAGTTTTCGAGGGTAATAGCTACGTATGTTGAAAAAATGAAGATATTAGACTATTTTATGATTGCTAATGGTAAAGAATGTGATTAAAGGCTCTTTTCCTATTTCAAAAGTTTTAGTTTTCAAGGGTAATAGCTACGTATGTTGAAAAAATGAAGATATTAGACTATTTTATGATTGCAAATGGTAAAGAATGTGATTAAAGGCTCTTTTCCTATTTCAGAAGTTTTAGTTTTCGAGGGTATTAGCTTTGTCTGTGGAAAAAATGAAGATATTAGACAATTTTATGATTGCACATGGTAAAGAATGTGATTAAAGGCTCTTTTCCTATTTCAAAAGTTTTAGTTTTCGAGGGTAATAGCTAGGTCTGTGGAAAAAAATGAAGATATTAGACTATTTTATGATTGCAAATGGTAAAGAATGTGATTAAAGGCTCTTTTCCTATGTCAAAAGTTTTAGTTTTCGAGGGTAATAGCTACGTATGTTGAAAAAATGAAGATATTAGACTATTTTATGATTGCAAATGGTAAAGAATGTGATTAAAGGCTCTTTTCCTATTTCAAAAGTTTTAGTTTTCGAGGGTAATAGCTACGTATGTTGAAAAAATGAAGATATTAGACTATTTTATGAATGCAAATGGTAAAGAATGTGATTAAAGGCTCTTTTCCTATTTCAAAAGTTTTAGTTTTCGAGGGTAAGAGCTTTGTCAGTGGAAAAATGAAGATATTAGACAATTTATGATTGCACATGGTAAAGAATGTGATTAAAGGCTCTTTTCCTATTCTTTACCATTTGCAATCAAAAAATAGTCTAATATCTTCATTTTTTCAACATACTATTCGAAAACTATTATTATAATATTATACTATTACCCTCGAAAACTAAAACTTTTGAAATAGGAAAAGAGCCTTTAATCACATCCTTTACCATGTGCAATCATAAAATTGTTTAATATATTCATTTTTTCCACAGACAAAGCTATTACCCTCAAAAACTAAAACTTTTGAAATAGGAAAAGAGCCTTTGATCACATTCTTTACCATTTGCAATCATAAAATATCTAATATCTTCATTTTTTCAACATACGTAGCTATTACCCTCGAAAACTAAAACTTTTGAAATAGGAAAAGAGCCTTTAATCACATTCTTTACCATTTGCAATCATAAAATAGTCTAATATCTTCATTTTTTCAACAGACAAAGCTATTACCCTCGAAAACTAAAACTTTTGACATAGGAAAAGAGCCTTTAATTACATTCTTTACCATTTGCAATCATAAGATAGTCTAATATCTTCATTTTTTCAACATACGTAGCTATTACCCTCGAAAACTAAAACTTTTGAAATAGGAAAAAGAGCCTTTAATCACATTCTTTACCATGTGCAATCATAAAATTGTCTAATATCTTCATTTTTTCTACATACGTAGCTATTACCCTCGAAAACTAAAACTTTTGAAATAGGAAAAGAGCCTTTAATCACATTCTTTACCATTTGCAATAATAAAATAGTCTAATATCTTCATTTTTTCAACATACGTAGCTATTACCCTCGAAAACTAAAACTTTTGAAATAGGAAAAGAGCCTTTAATCACATTCTTTACCATGTGCAATCATAAAATTGTCTAATATATTAATTTTTTCCACAGACAAAGCTATTACCCTCGAAAAGTAAAACTTTTGAAATAGGAAAAGAGCCTTTAATCACATTCTTTACCATTTGCAATCATAAAATAATCTAATATCTTCATTTTTTCAACATAAAATATTAAAAATATTAAAAGATTTATTTAAAAATAAATTTTTTACCATTTGCAATCATAAAATAGTCTAATATCTTAATTTTTTCAACATACGTAGCTGTTACCCTCGAAAACTAAAACTTTTGACATTGGAAAAGAGCCTTTAATCATATTCTTTACCATGTGCAATCATAAAATTGTCTAATATCTTCATTTTTTCAACATATGTAGCTATTACCCTCGAAAACTAAAACTTTTGAAATAGGAAAAGAGCCTTTAATCACATTCTTTACCATGTGCAATCATAAAATAGTCTAATATCTTAATTTTTTCAACATACGTAGCTATTACCCTCGAAAACTAAACATTTTGAAAAAGGAAAAGTGCCTTTAATCACATTCTTTACCATGTGCAATCATATAATAGTCTAATATCTTCATTTTTTCAGCATACGTAGCTATTACCCTCGAAAACTAAAACTTTTGAAATAGGAAAAGTGCCTTTAATCACATTCTTTACCATGTGCAATCATAAAATAGTCTAACATTTTAATTTTTTCAACATACGTAGCTATTACCCTCGAAAACTAAAACTTTTGAAATAGGAAAAGAGCCTTTAATCACATTCTTTATCATGTGCAATCATAAAATTGTCTAATATCTTCATTTTTTCAACATACGTAGCTATTACCCTCGAAAACTAAAACTTTTGAAATAGGAAAAGAGCATTTAATCACATTCTTTACCATGTGCAATCATAAAATTGTCTAATATCTTCATTTTTTCAACATACGTAGCTATTACCCTCGAAAACTAAAACTTTTGACATAGGAAAACAGCCTTTAATCACATTTTTGCCATTTGCAATCATAAAATAGTCTAATATCTTCATTTTTTCAACATACGTAGCTATTACCCTCGAAAACTAATACTTTTGACATAGGAAAAGAGCCTTTAATAACATTCTTTACCATTTGCAATCATAAAATAGTCTAATATCTTCATTTTTTCAACAGACAAAGCTATTACCCTCGAAAACTAAAACTTTTGACATAGGAAAAGAGCCTTTAATCACATTCTATACCATTTGCAATCATAAAATAGTCTAATATCTTCATTTTTTCAACGTACGTAGCTATTACCCTCGAAAACTAAAACTTTTGAAATAGGAAAAGAGCCTTTAATCACATTCTTTATCATGTGCAATCATAAAATTGTCTAATATCTTCATTTTTTCAACATACGTAGCTATTACCCTCGAAAACTAAAACTTTTGAAATAGGAAAAGAGCCTTTAATCACATTCTTTACCATGTCCAATCTTAAAATTGTCTAATATCTTCATTTTTTCAACATACGTAGCTATTACCCTCGAAAACTAAAACTTTTGACATAGGAAAAGAGCCTTTAATCACATTCTTTACCATTTGCAATCATAAAATAGTCTAATATCTTCATTTTTTCAACATACGTAGCTATTACCCTTGAAAACTAAAACTTTTGAAATATGAAAAGAGCCTTTAATCACATTCTTTACCATTTGCAATCATAAAATAGTCTAATATCTTCATTTTTTCAACATACGTAGCTATTACCCTTGAAAACTAAAACTTTTGAAATAGGAAAAGAGCCTTTAATCACATTCTTTAACATTTGCAATCATAAAATAGTTTAATATCTTCATTTTTTTCAACAGACAAAGCTATTACCCTTGAAAACTAAAACTTTTGACATAGGAAAAGAGCCTTTAATCACATTTTTTGCCATTTGCAATCATAAAATAGTCTAATATCTTCATTTTTTCAACATACGTAGCTAATCACCCTCGAAAACTAAAACTTTTGAAATAGGAAAAGAGCCTTTAATCACATTCTTTATCATGTGCAATCATAAAATTGTCTAATATCTTCATTTTTTCAACATACGTAGCTATTACCCTCGAAAACTAAAACTTTTGAAATAGGAAAAGAGCATTTAATCACATTCTTTACCATGTGCAATCATAAAATTGTCTAATATCTTCATTTTTTCAACATACGTAGCTATTACCCTCGAAAACTAAAACTTTTGACATAGGAAAAGAGCCTTTAATCACATTCTTTACGATTTGCAATCATAAAATAGTCTAATATCTTCATTTTTTCAACATACGTAGCTATTACCCTCGAAAACTAAAATTTTTGACATAGGAAAAGAGCCTTTAATCACATTCTTTACCATTTGCAATCATAAAATAGTCTAATATCTTCATTTTTTCAACATACGTAGCTATTACCCTCGAAAACTAAAACTTTTGAAATAGCAAAAGAGCCTTTAATCACATTCTTTACCATTTGCAATCATAAAATAGTCTAATATCTTCATTTTTTCAAAATACGTAGCTATTACCCTCGAAAACTAAAACTTTTGAAATAGGAAAAGAGCCTTTAATCACAATCTTTACCATGTGCAATCATAAAATTGTCTAAAATCTTCATTTTTTCCACAGACAAAGCTATTACCCTCGAAAACTAAAACTTTTGAAATAGGAAAAGAGCCTTTAATCACATTCTTTACCATTTGCAATCATAAAATAGTCTAATATCTTCATTTTTTCAACATACGTAGCTATTACCCTTGAAAACTAAAACTTTTGAAATAGGAAAAGAGTACATTGTAATATCTACATTTTTTCAACATACGTAGCTATTACCCTCGAAAACTAAAACTTTTAAAATAGGTAAAGAGCCTTTAATCATATTCTTTACCATTTGCAATCATAAAATAGTCTAATATCTTCATTTTTTCAACATACGTAGCTATTACCCTCGAAAACTTAAACTTTTGACATAGGAAAAGAGCCTTTAATCACATACTTTACCACGTGCAATCATAAAATTATCTAATATCTTCATTTTTTCAACATACGTAGCTATTACCCTCAAAAACTAAAACTTTTGAAATAGGAAAAGAGCCTTTAGTCACATTCTTTACCATTTGCAATCATAAAATAGTCAAATATCTTCATTTTTTCAACATACGTAGCTATTACCCTCGAAGACTAAAACTTTTGAAATAGGAAAAGAGCCTTTAATCACATTCTTTACCATGTGCAATCATAAAATAGTCTAATATCTTCATTTTTTCAACATACGTAGCTATTACCCTCGAAAACTAAAACTTTTGAAATAGGCACGCGACTTGCCGTAAAAAACAACAATGGAAAACGTAAAAGAGGCCACAATCTTGACAGGATCTTTTGAGGTCGAGGCTGTTCTTATTCCTCGCATTCCCATGATTCCAACGTATGTGCCTTTTCAATTTAAAAGATTGCAATTCCCAATTTGATTAGTATTTGCAATCACCATCAACAAAGCTCAAGGTCAGTCATTACAAAAATGTGGTATAGATCTTAATATTGATTGCTTTTCCCATGGACAATTGTACGTTCGAGGGTCGGTAAACCTGACAATCCATTTTATGTGCAGCGACAATTGGACAGCGAAGAATGTTGTATACTCGCAAGTTTTACGCAGTTAATTGTATTTTATCTATCTATCTATATAAAAACGAGTTGTGTGTATGCATGTTTGTTTGTTTGTAAAAAGAGCGTTTGCATATGACGTCATTATAAGTGCATAAGGGTTTGTATATGCACAGACAATGGGAAAGCCAAGAATCTATCTATATATATAAAAATAAGTTGTCTGTGTGTCGAGTGACGTTATGTTTGTGTGTCGACTGACGTCATGTTTGTAGATTGACGAAATTACACACCGGGACATCGGGACACAAATGACGACCGGGACACCGGGACATCTTATATATATAAGAATACGTTGTCTCTGTGTCTGTGTTTCGAGTGACGTCATGTTTGTGTGTCGACTGACGTCATGTTTGTTGATTGACGAAATTAACACTGTGACATCGGGACACAAATGACGACCGGGACATAGGGAATATAAATGACGACCGGGACACTAAAAGACAAAGCGACCGGGACATAAGGAATGTTCGATTAGCAATCACCATCAACAAAGCACCGGGACACAAATGACGACCGGGACACAGGGAATATAAATGGGGACCAGGACACTCAAAGAGAAATTACAGACCAGGTAACCGGAACACAAATGACGACCGGGACAAAAATGACGACCGGGACACAGGGAATATAAATGACGACCAAGATTATAAATGACGACAATTTTATGATTGCACATGGTAAAGAATGTGATTAAAGGCTCTTTTCCTATTTCAAAAGTTTTAGTTTTCGAGGGTAATAG
Source organism: Artemia franciscana (assembly GCF_032884065.1). NCBI lineage: Eukaryota > Metazoa > Arthropoda > Branchiopoda > Anostraca > Artemiidae > Artemia > Artemia franciscana. The sequence continues at coordinate 17,862 of NW_027063004.1, forward strand.
CTACGTATGTTGAAAAAATGAAGATATTAGACTATTTTATGATTGCAAATGGTAAAGAATGTGATTAAAGGCTCTTTTCCTATGTCAAAAGTTTTAGTTTTCGAGGGTAATAGCTACGTATGTTGAAAAAATGAAGATATTAGACAATTTTATGATTGCACATGGTAAAGAATGTGATTAAAGGCTCTTTTCCTATTTCAAAAATGAAGAAATGAAGATATTAGACAATTTTATGATTGCACATGGTAAAGAATGTGATTAAAGGCTCTTTTCCTATGTCAAAAGTTTTAGTTTTCGAGGTTAATAGCTTTTTCTGTTAAAAAAATGAAGATATTAGACTATTTTATGATTGCAAATGGTAAAGAATGCGATTAATGGCTCTTTTCCTATTTCAAAAGTTTTAGTTTTCAGGGTAATAGCTACGTATGTTGAAAAAATGAAGATATTAGACTATTTTATGATTGCAAATGGTAAAGAATGTGATTAAAGGCTCTTTTCCTATTTCAAAAGTTTTAGTTTTCGAGGGTAAGAGCTATGTCCTGTTGAAAAAATGAAGATATTAGACTATTTTATGATTGCAAATGGTAAAGAATGCGATTAATGGCTCTTTTCCTATTTCAAAAGTTTTAGTTTTCAAGGGTAATAGCTACGTATGTTGAAAAAATGAAGATATTAGACTATTTTATGATTGCAAATGGTAAAGAATGTGATTAAAGGCTCTTTTCCTATTTCATAAGTTTTAGTTTTCGAGGGTAATAGCTTGTCTGTGGAAAAAATGAAGATTTTAGACAATTTTATGATTGCACATGGTAAAGATTGTGATTAAAGGCTCTTTTCCTATTTCAACATACGTAGCTATTACCCTCGAAAACTAAAACTTTTGACATAGGAAAAGAGCCTTTAATCACATTCTTTACCATTTGCAATCATAATATAGTCTAATATCTTCATTTTTTCAACATACTTAGCTATTACCCTCGAAAACTAAAACTTTTGAAATAGGAAAAGAGCCTTTAATCACATTCTTTACCATGTGCAATAATAAAATAGTCTAATATCTACATTTTTTCAACATACGTAGCTATTACCCTCGAAAACTAAAACTTTTAAAATAGGTAAAGAGCCTTTAATCATATTCTTTACCATTTGCAATCATAAAATAGTCTAATATCTTCATTTTTTCAACATACGTAGCTATTACCCTCGAAAACTTAAACTTTTGACATAGGAAAAGAGCCTTTAATCACATACTTTACCACGTGCAATCATAAAATTATCTAATATCTTCATTTTTTCAACATACGTAGCTATTACCCTCAAAAACTAAAACTTTTGAAATAGGAAAAGAGCCTTTAGTCACATTCTTTACTATTTGCAATCATAAAATAGTCAAATATCTTCATTTTTTCAACATACGTAGCTATTACCCTCGAAGACTAAAACTTTTGAAATAGGAAAAGAGCCTTTAATCACATTCTTTACCATGTGCAATCATAAAATAGTCTAATATCTTCATTTTTTCACATACGTAGCTATTACCCTCGAAACTAAAACTTTTGAAATAGGCACGCGACTTGCCGTAAAAAACAACAATGGAAAACGTAATAGAGGCCACAATCTTGACAGGACCTTTTGAGGTCGAGGCTGTTCTTATTCCTCGCATTCCCATGATTCCAACGTATGTGCCTTTTCAATTTAAAAGATTGCAATTCCCAATTTGATTAGTATTTGCAATCACCATCAACAAAGCTCAAGGTCAGTCATTACAAAAATGTGGTATAGATCTTAATATTGATTGCTTTTCCCATGGACAATTGTACGTTCGAGGGTCGGTAAACCTGACAATCTATTTATGTGCAGCGACAATTGGACAGCGAAGAATGTTGTATACTCGCAAGTTTTACGCAGTTAATTTGTATTGTATCTATCTATCTATATAAAAACGAGTTGTGTGTATGCATGTTTGTTTGTTTGTAAAAAGAGCGTTTGCATATGACGTCATTATAAGTGCATAAGGGTTTGTATATGCACAGACAATGGGAAAGCCAAGAATCTATCTATATATATAAAAATAAGTTGTCTGTGTGTCGAGTGACGTTATGTTTGTGTGTCGACTGACGTCATGTTTGTAGATTGACGAAATTACACACCAGGACATCGGGACACAAATGACGACCGGGACACCGGGACATCTTATATATATAAAAATACGTTGTCTCTGTGTCTGTGTTCGAGTGACGTCATGTTTGTGTGTCGACTGACGTCATGTTTGTTGATTGACGAAATTAAACACTGGGACATCGGACACAAATGACGACCGGGACATAGGGAATATAAATGACGACCGGGACACTAAAAGACAAAGCGACCGGGACACAAGGAATGTTCGATTAGCAATCACCATCAACAAAGCACCGGGACACAAATGACGACCGGGACACAGGGAATATAAATGGGGACCAGGACACTCAAAGAGAAATTACAGACCAGGTAACCGGAACACAAATGACGACCGGGACAAAAATGACGACCGGGACACAGGGAATATAAATGACGACCAAGATTATAAATGACGACAATTTTATGATTGCACATGGTAAAGAATGTGATTAAAGGCTCTTTTCCTATTTCAAAAGTTTTAGTTTTCGAGGGTAATAGCTACGTATGTTGAAAAAATGAAGATATTAGACTATTTTATGATTGCACATGGTAAAGAATGTGATTAAAGGCTCTTTTCCTATTTCAAAAAATGAAGATATTAGACAATTTTATGATTGCACATGGTAAAGAATGTGATTAAAGGCTCTTTTCCTATGTCAAAAGTTTTAGTTTTCGAGGGTAATAGCTTTGTCTGTTGAAAAAATGAAGATATTAGACTATTTTATGATTGCAAATGGTAAAGAATGTGATTAAAGGCTCTTTTCCTATGTCAAAAGTTTTAGTTTTCGAGGGTAATAGCTACGTATGTTGAAAAAATGAAGATATTAGACTGTTTTATGATTGCAAATGGCAAAAAATGTGATTAAAGGCTCTTTTCCTATGTCAAAAGTTTAGTTTTCGAGGGTAATAGCTATGTCTGTTGAAAAAATGAAGATATTAGACTATTTTATGATTGCAAATGGTAAAGAATGCGATTAAAGGCTCTTTTCCTATTTCAAAAGTTTTAGTTTTCAAGGGTAATAGCTACGTATGTTGAAAAAATGAAGATATTAGACTATTTTATGATTGCAAATGGTAAAGAATGTGATTAAAGGCTCTTTTCCTATTTCAAAAGTTATAGTTTTCGAGGGTAATAGCTTTGTCTGTGGAAAAAATGAAGATTTTAGACAATTTTATGATTGCACATGGTAAAGATTGTGATTAAAGGCTCTTTTCCTATTTCAAAAGTTTTAGTTTTCGAGGGTAATAGCTACGTATGTTGAAAAAATGAAGATATTAGACTATTTATGATTGCAAATGGTAAAGAATGTGATTAAAGGCTGTTTTGCTATTTCAAAAGTTTTAGTTTTCGAGGGTAATAGCTACGTATGTTGAAAAAATGAAGATATTAGACTATTTTATGATTGCAAATGGTAAAGAATGTGATTAAAGGCTCTTTTCCTATGTCAAAAGTTTTAGTTTTCAAGGGTAATAGCTACGTATGTTGAAAAAATGAAGATATTAGACTATTTTATGATTGCAAATCGTAAAGAATGTGATTAAAGGCTCTTTTCCTATGTCAAAAGTTTTAGTTTTCGAGGGTAATAGCTACGTATGTTGAAAAAATGAAGATATTAGACAATTTTATGATTGCACATGGTAAAGAATGTGATTAAATGCTCTTTTCCTATTTCAAAAGTTTTAATTTTCGAGGGTAATAGCTACGTATGTTGAAAAAATGAAGATATTAGACAATTTTATGATTGCACATGATAAAGAATGTGATTAAAGGCTCTTTTCCTATTTCAAAAGTTTTAGTTTTCGAGGGTGATAGCTACGTATGTTGAAAAAATGAAGATATTAGACTATTTTATGATTGCAAATGGCAAAAAATGTGATTAAAGGCTCTTTTCCTATGTCAAAAGTTTTAGTTTTCGAGGGGTAATAGCTTTGTCTGTTGAAAAAATGAAGATATTAAACTATTTTATGATTGCAAATGTTAAAGAATGTGATTAAAGGCTCTTTTCCTATTTCAAAAGTTTCAGTTTTCAAGGGTAATAGCTACGTATGTTGAAAAAATGAAGATATTAGACTATTTTATGATTGCAAATGGTAAAGAATGTGATTAAAGGCTCTTTTCATATTTCAAAAGTTTTAGTTTTCAAGGGTAATAGCTACGTATGTTGAAAAAATGAAGATATTAGACTATTTTATGATTGCAAATGGTAAAGAATGTGATTAAAGGCTCTTTTCCTATGTCAAAAGTTTTAGTTTTCGAGGGTAATAGCTACGTATGTTGAAAAAATGAAGATATTAGACAATTTTAAGATTGCACATGGTAAAGATGTGATTAAAGGCTCTTTTCCTATTTCAAAAGTTTTAGTTTTCGAGGGTAATAGCTACGTACGTTGAAAAAATGAAGATATTAGACTATTTTATGATTGCAAATGGTATAGAATGTGATTAAAGCTCTTTTCCTATGTCAAAAGTTTTAGTTTTCGAGGGTAATAGCTTTGTCTGTTGAAAAAATGAAGATATTAGACTGTTTTATGATTGCAAATGGCAAAAATGTGATTAAAGGCTCTTTTCCTATGTCAAAAGTTTTAGTTTTCGAGGGTAATAGCTACGTATGTTGAAAAAATGAAGATATTAGACTATTTTATGATTGCAAATGGCAAAAATGTGATTAAAGGCTGTTTTCCTATGTCAAAAGTTTTAGTTTTCGAGGGTAATAGCTACGTATGTTGAAAAAATGAAGATATTAGACAATTTTATGATTGCACATGGTAAAGAATGTGATTAAAGGCTCTTTTCCTATTTCAAAAGTTTTAGTTTTCGAGGGTAATAGCTACGTATGTAGAAAAAATGAAGATATTAGACAATTTTATGATTGTACATGGTAAAGAATGTGATTAAAGGCTCTTTTCCTATTTCAAAAGTTTTAGTTTTCGAGGGTAATAGCTACGTATGTTGAAAAAATGAAGATATTAGACTATTTTATGATTGCAAATGGTAAAGAATGTGATTAAAGGCTCTTTTCCTATGTCAAAAGTTTTAGTTTTCGAGGGTAATAGCTTTGTCTGTTGAAAAAAATGAAGATATTAGACTATTTATGATTGCAAATGGTAAAGAATTTGATTAAAGGCTCTTTTCCTATTTCAAAAGTTTTAGTTTTCGAGGGTAATAGCTACGTATGTTGAAAAAATGAACATATTAGATTATTTTATGATTGCAAATGGTAAAGAATGTGATTAAGGCTCTTTTCCTATTTCAAAAGTTTTAGTTTTCGAGGGTAATAGCTTTGTCTGTGGAAAAAATGAATATATTAGACAATTTTATGATTGCACATGGTAAAGAATGTGATTAAAGGCTCTTTTCCTATTTCAAAAGTTTTAGTTTTCGAGGGTAATAGCTACGTATGTTGAAAAAATGAAGATATTAGACTATTTTATGATTGCAAATGGTAAAGAATGTGATTAAAGGCTCTTTTCCTATTTCAAAAGTTTTAGTTTTCGAGGGTAATAGCTACGTATGTTGAAAAAATGAAGATATTAGATTATTTTATGATTGCAAATGGTAAAGAATGTGATTAAAGGCTCTTTTCCTATTTCAAAAGTTTTAGTTTTCGAGGGTAATAGCTTTGTCTGTGGAAAAAATTAATATATTAGACAATTTTATGATTGCACATGGTAAAGAATGTGATTAAAGGCTCTTTTCCTATTTCAAAAGTTTTAGTTTTCGAGGGTAATAGCTACGTATGTTGAAAAAATGAAGATATTAGACTATTTTATTATTGCAAATGGTAAAGAATGTGATTAAAGGCTCTTTTCCTATTTCAAAAGTTTTAGTTTTCGAGGGTAATAGCTACGTATGTAGAAAAAATGAAGATATTAGACAATTTTATGATTGCACATGGTAAAGAATGTGATTAAAGGCTCTTTTTCCTATTTCAAAAGTTTTAGTTTTCGAGGGTAATAGCTACGTATGTTGAAAAAATGAAGATATTAGACTATTTTATGATTGCAAATGGTAAAGAATGTAATTAAAGGCTCTTTTCCTATGTCAAAAGTTTTAGTTTTCGAGGGTAATAGCTTTGTCTGTTGAAAAAATGAAGATATTAGACTATTTTATGATTGCAAATGGTAAAGAATGTGATTAAAGGCTCTTTGCCTATTTCAAAAGTTTTAGTTTTCGAGGGTAATAGCTACGTATGTTGAAAAAATGAAGATATTAGATATTTATGATTGCAAATGGTAAAGAATGTGATCAAAGGCTCTTTTCCTATTTCAAAAGTTTTAGTTTTCGAGGGTAATAGCTTTGTCTGTGGAAAAAATGAATATATTAGACAATTTTATGATTGCACATGGTAAAGAATGTGATTAAAGGCTCTTTTCCTATTTCAAAAGTTTTAGTTTTCGAGGGTAATAGTATAATAGTATAATAATAGTTTTCGAATAGTATGTTGAAAAAATGAAGATATTAGACTATTTTTGATTGCAAATGGTAAAGAATAGGAAAAGAGCCTTTAATCACATTCTTTACCATGTGCAATCATAAAATTGTCTAATATCTTCATTTTTCCACTGACAAAGCTCTTACCCTCGAAAACTAAAACTTTTGAAATAGGAAAAGAGCCTTTAATCACATTCTTTACCATTTGCATTCATAAAATAGTCTAATATCTTCATTTTTTCAACATACGTAGCTATTACCCTCGAAAACTAAAACTTTTGAAATAGGAAAAGAGCCTTAAATCACATTCTTTACCATTTGCAATCATAAAATAGTCTAATATCTTCATTTTTTTCCACAGACCTAGCTATTACCCTCGAAAACTAAAACTTTTGAAATAGGAAAAGAGCCTTTAATCACATTCTTTACCATGTGCAATCATAAAATTGTCTAATATCTTCATTTTTTCCACAGACAAAGCTAATACCCTCGAAAACTAAAACTTCTGAAATAGGAAAAGAGCCTTTAATCACATTCTTTACCATTTGCAATCATAAAATAGTCTAATATCTTCATTTTTTCAACATACGTAGCTATTACCCTTGAAAACTAAAACTTTTGAAATAGGAAAAGAGCCTTTAATCACATTTTGAAATAGGAAAAGAGCCTTTAATCACATTCTTTACCATTAGCAATCATAAAATAGTCTAATATCTTCATTTTTTCAACATACGTAGCTATTACCCTCGAAAACTAAAACTTTTGACATAGGAAAAGAGCCTTTAATCACATTCTCTACCATTTGCAATCATAAATAGTCTAATATCTTCATTTTTTCAACATACGTAGCTATTACCCTCGAAAACTAAAACTTTTGACATAGGAAAAGAGCCTTTAATCACATTCTTTACCATTTGCAATCATAATATAGTCTAATATCTTCATTTTTTCAACATACGTAGCTATTATCTTCGAAAACTAAAACTTTTGACATAGGAAAATAGCCTTTATTCACATTCTTTACCATTTGCAATCATAAAATAGTCTAATATCTTCATTTTTTCAACATACGTAGCTATTACCCTCGAAAACTAAAACTTTTGAAATAGGAAAAGAGCCTTTAATCACATTCTTTACCATGTGCAATCATAAAATAGTCTAATATCTACATTTTTTCAACATACGTAGCTATTACCCTCGAAAACTAAAACTTTTAAAATAGGTAAAGAGCCTTTAATCACATTCTTTACCATTTGCAATCATAAAATAGTCTAATATCTTCATTTTTTCAACATACGTAGCTATTACCCTCGAAAACTTAAACTTTTGACATAAGAAAAGAGCCTTTAATCACATACTTTACCACGTGCAATCATAAAATTATCTAATATCTTCATTTTTTCAACATACGTAGCTATTACCCTCAAAAACTAAAACTTTTGAAATAGGAAAAGAGCCTTTAATCACATTCTTTACCATTTGCAATCATAAAATAGTCTAATATCTTCATTTTTTCAACATACGTAGCTATTACCCTCGAAAACTAAAACTTTTGAAATAGGAAAAGAGCCTTTAATCACATTCTTACCATGTGCAATCATAAAATAGTCTAATATCTTCATTTTTTCAACATACGTAGCTATTACCCTCGAAAACTAAAACTTTTGAAATAGGCACGCGACTTGCCGTAAAAAACAACAATGGAAAACGTAATAGAGGCCACAATCTTGACAGGACCTTTTGAGGTCGAGGCTGTTCTTATTCCTCGCATTCCCATGATTCCAACGTATGTGCCAATTCCCAATTTGATTCGTATTTGCAATCTCCATCAACAAAGCTCAAGGTCAGTCATTACAAAAATGTGGTATAGATCTTAATATTGATTGCTTTTCCCATGGACAATTGTACGTTGTATGTTCGAGGGTCGGTAAACCTGACAATCTATTTATGTGCAGCGACAATTGGACAGCGAAGAATGTTGTATACTCGCAAGTTTTACGCAGTTAATTTGTATTGTATCTATCTATCTATATAAAAACGAGTTGTGTGTATGCATGTTTGTTTGTTTGTAAAAAGAGCGTTTGCATATGACGTCATTATAAGTGCATAAGGGTTGGTATATGCACAGACAATGGGAAAGCAAAGAATCTATCTATATATATAAAAATAAGTTGTCTGTGTGTCGAGTGACGTTATGTTTGTGTGTCGACTGACGTCATGTTTGTAGATTAACGAAATTACACACCGGGACATCGGGACACAAATGACGACCGGGACACCGGGACATCTTATATATATAAAAATACGTTGTCTCTGTGTCTGTGTTTCGAGTGACGTCATGTTTGTGTGTCGACTGACGTCATGTTTGTTGATTGACGAAATTAAACACTGGGACATCGGGACACAAATGACGACCGGGACATAGGGAATATAAATGACGACCGGGACACTAAAAGACAAAGCGACCGGGACACAAGGAATGTTCGACTAGCAATCACCATCAACAAAGCACCGGGGACACAAATGACGACCGGGACACAGGGAATATAAATGGGGACCAGGACACTCAAAGAGAAATTACAGACCAGGTAACCGGAACACAAATGACGACCGGGACAAAAATGACGACCGGGACACAGGGAATATAAATGACGACCAAGATTATAAATGACGACAATTTTATGATTGCACATGGTAAGGAATGTGATTAAAGGCTCTTTTCCTATTTCAAAAGTTTTAGTTTTCGAGGGTAATAGCTACGTATGTTGAAAAAATGAAGATATTAGACTATTTTATGATTGCAAATGGTAAAGAATGTGATTAAAGGCTCTTTTCCTATGTCAAAAGTTTTAGTTTTCGAGGTAATAGCTACGTATGTTGAAAAAATGAAGATATTAGACAATTTTATGATTGCACATGGTAAAGAATGTGATTAAAGGCTCTTTTCCTATTTCAAAAAATAAAGATATTAGACAATTTTATGATTGCACATGGTAAAGAATGTGATTAAAGGCTCTTTTCCTATGTCAAAAGTTTTAGTTTTCGAGGGTAATAGCTTTGTCTGTTGAAAAAATGAAGATATTAGACTATTTTATGATTGCAAATGGTAAAGAATGTGATTAAAGGCTCTTTTCCTATGTCAAAAGTTTTAGTTTTCGAGGGTAATAGCTACGTATGTTGAAAAAATGAAGATATTAGACTATTTTATGATTGCAAATGGTAAAGAATGCGATTAAAGGCTCTTTTCCTATTTCAAAAGATTTAGTTTTCAAGGGTAATAGCTACGTATGTTGAAAAAATGAAGATATTAGACTATTTTATGATTGCAAATGGTAAAGAATGTGATTAAAGGCTCTTTTCCTATTTCAAAAGTTTTAGTTTTCGAGGGTAATAGCTTTGTCTGTGGAAAAAATGAAGATTTTAGACAATTTTATGATTGCACATGGTAAAGAATGTGATTAAAGGCTCTTTTGCTATTTCAAAAGTTTTAGTTTTCGAGGGTAATAGCTACGTATGTTGAAAAAATGAAGATATTAGACTATTTTATGATTGCAAATGGTAAAGAATGTGATTAAAGGCTCTTTTCCTATGTCAAAAGTTTTAGTTTTCGAGGGTAATAGCTACGTATGTTGAAAACATGAAGATATTAGACTATTTTATGATTGCAAATCGTAAAGAATGTGATTAAAGGCTCTTTTCCTATGTCAAAAGTTTTAGTTTTCGAGGGTAATAGCTACGTATGTTGAAAAAATGAAGATATTAGACAATTTTATGATTGCAAATGGTAAAGAATGTGATTAAAGGCTCTTTTGCTATTTCAAAAGTTTTAGTTTTCGAGGGTAATAGCTACGTATGTTGAAAAAATGAAGATATTAGACTATTTTATGATTGCACATGGTAAAGAATGTGATTAAATGCTCTTTTCCTATTTCAAAAGTTTTAGTTTTCGAGGGTAATAGCTACGTATGTTGAAAAAATGAAGATATTAGACTATTTTATGATTGCAAATGGTAAAGAATGTGATTAAAGGCTCTTTTGCTATTTCAAAAGTTTTAGTTTTCGAGGGTAATAGCTACGTATGTTGAAAAAATGAAGATATTAGACTATTTTATGATTGCAAATGGTAAAGAATGTGATTAAAGGCTCTTTTCCTATGTCAAAAGTTTTAGTTTTCGAGGGTAATAGCTACTTATGTTGAAAAAATGAAGATATTAGACTATTTTATGATTGCAAATCGTAAAGAATGTGATTAAAGGCTCTTTTCCTATGTCAAAAGTTTTAGTTTTCGAGGGTAATAGCTACGTATGTTGAAAAAATGAAGATATTAGACAATTTTATGATTGCACATGGTAAAGAATGTGATTAAATGCTCTTTTCCTATTTCAAAAGTTTTAGTTTTCGAGGGTAATAGCTACGTATGTTGAAAAAATGAAGATATTAGACAATTTTATGATTGCACATGATAAAGAATGTGATTAAAGGCTCTTTTCCTATTTCAAAAGTTTTAGTTTTCGAGGGTGATAGCTACGTATGTTGAAAAAATGAAGATATTAGACTATTTTATGATTGCAAATCGTAAAGAATGTGATTAAAGGCTCTTTTCCTATGTCAAAAGTTTTAGTTTTCGAGGGTAATAGCTACGTATGTTGAAAAAATGAAGATATTAGACAATTTTATGATTGCACATGGTAAAGAATGTGATTAAATGCTCTTTTCCTATTTCAAAAGTTTTAGTTTTCGAGGGTAATAGCTACGTATGTTGAAAAAATGAAGATATTAGACAATTTTATGATTGCACATGATAAAGAATGTGATTAAAGGCTCTTTTCCTATTTCAAAAGTTTTAGTTTTCGAGGGTGATAGCTACGTATGTTGAAAAAATGAAGATATTAGACTATTTTATGATTGCAAATGGCAAAAAATGTGATTAAAGGCTCTTTTCCTATGTCAAAAGTTTTAGTTTTCGAGGGTAATAGCTTTGTCTGTTGAAAAAATGAAGATATTAAACTATTTTATGATTGCAAATGTTAAAGAATGTGATTAAAGGCTCTTTTCCTATTTCAAAAGTTTTAGTTTTCAAGGGTAATAGCTACGTATGTTGAAAAAATGAAGATATTAGACTATTTTATGATTGCAAATGGTAAAGAATGTGATTAAAGGCTCTTTTCATATTTCAAAAGTTTTAGTTTTCGAGGGTAATAGCTACGTATGTTGAAAAAATGAAGATATTAGACTATTTTATGATTGCAAATGGTAAAGAATGTGATTAAAGGCTCTTTTCCTATGTCAAAAGTTTTAGTTTTCGAGGGTAATAGCTACGTATGTTGAAAAAATGAAGATATTTGACAATTTTATGATTGCACATGGTAAAGAATGTGATTGAAGGCTCTTTTCCTATTTCAAAAGTTTTAGTTTTCGAGGGTAATAGCTACGTATGTTGAAAAAATGAAGATATTAGACAATTTTATGATTGCACATGATAAAGAATGTGATTAAAGGCTCTTTTCCTATTTCAAAAGTTTTAGTTTTCGAGGGTAATAGCTACGTACGTTGAAAAAATGAAGATATTAGACTATTTTATGATTGCAAATGGTATAGAATGTGATTAAAGGCTCTTTTCCTATTTCAAAAGTTTTAGTTTTCGAGGGTAATAGCTACGTATGTTGAAAAAATGAAGATATTAGACTATTTTATGATTGCAAATGGTAAAGAATGTGATTAAAGGCTCTTTTGCTATTTCAAAAGTTTTAGTTTTCGAGGGTAATAGCTACGTATGTTGAAAAAATGAAGATATTAGACTATTTTATGATTGCAAATGGTAAAGAATGTGATTAAAGGCTCTTTTCCTATGTCAAAAGTTTTAGTTTTCGAGGGTAATAGCTACTTATGTTGAAAAAATGAAGATATTAGACTATTTTATGATTGCAAATCGTAAAGAATGTGATTAAAGGCTCTTTTCCTATGTCAAAAGTTTTAGTTTTCGAGGGTAATAGCTACGTATGTTGAAAAAATGAAGATATTAGACAATTTTATGATTGCACATGGTAAAGAATGTGATTAAATGCTCTTTTCCTATTTCAAAAGTTTTAGTTTTCGAGGGTAATAGCTACGTATGTTGAAAAAATGAAGATATTAGACAATTTTATGATTGCACATGATAAAGAATGTGATGAAAGGCTCTTTTCCTATTTCAAAAGTTTTAGTTTTCGAGGGTAATAGCTACGTATGTTGAAAAAATGAAGATATTAGACTATTTTATGATTGCAAATGGCAAAAAATGTGATTAAAGGCTCTTTTCCTATGTCAAAAGTTTTAGTTTTCGAGGGTAATAGCTTTGTCTGTTGAAAAAATGAAGATATTAAACTATTTTATGATTGCAAATGTTAAAGAATGTGATTAAAGGCTCTTTTCCTATTTCAAAAGTTTTAGTTTTCAAGGGTAATAGCTACGTATGTTGAAAAAATGAAGATATTAGACTATTTTATGATTGCAAATGGTAAAGAATGTGATTAAAGGCTCTTTTCATATTTCAAAAGTTTTAGTTTTCGAGGGTAATAGCTACGTATGTTGAAAAAATGAAGATATTAGACTATTTTATGATTGCAAATGGTAAAGAATGTGATTAAAGGCTCTTTTCCTATGTCAAAAGTTATAGTTTTCGAGGGTAATAGCTACGTATGTTGAAAAAATGAAGATATTTGACAATTTTATGATTGCACATGGTAAAGAATGTGATTGAAGGCTCTTTTCCTATTTCAAAAGTTTTAGTTTTCGAGGGTAAGAGCTACGTATGTTGAAAAAATGAAGATATTAGACAATTTTATGATTGCACATGATAAAGAATGTGATTAAAGGCTCTTTTCCTATTTCAAAAGTTTTAGTTTTCGAGGGTAATAGCTACGTACGTTGAAAAAATGAAGATATTAGACTATTTTATGATTGCAAATGGTATAGAATGTGATTAAAGGCTCTTTTCCTATTTCAAAAGTTTTAGTTTTCGAGGGTAATAGCTACGTATGTTGAAAAAATGAAGATATTAGACTATTTTATGATTGCAAATGGTAAAGAATGTGATTAAAGGCTCTTTTCCTATTTCAAAAGTTTTAGTTTTTGAGGGTAATAGCTACGTATGTTGAAAAAATGAAGATATTAGATAATTTTATGATTGCACGTGGTAAAGTATGTGATTAAAGGCTCTTTTCCTATGTCAAAAGTTTAAGTTTTCGAGGGTAATAGCTACGTATGTTGAAAAAATGAAGATATTAGACTATTTTATAATTGCAAATGGTAAAGAATGTGAATAAAGGCTATTTTCCTATGTCAAAAGTTTTAGTTTTCGAAGGTAATAGCTACGTATGTTGAAAAAATGAAGATATTAGACTATATTATGATTGCAAATGGTAAAGAATGTGATTAAAGGCTCTTTTCCTATATCAAAAGTTTTAGTTTTCGAGGGTAATAGCTACGTATGTTGAAAAAATGAAGATATTAGACTATTTTATGATTGCAAATGGTAGAGAATGTGATTAAAGGCTCTTTTCCTATGTCAAAAGTTTTAGTTTTCGAGGGTAATAGCTACGTATGTTGAAAAAATGAAGATATTAGACTATTTTATGATTGCTAATGGTAAAGAATGTGATTAAAGGCTCTTTTCCTATTTCAAAAGTTTTAGTTTTCAAGGGTAATAGCTACGTATGTTGAAAAAATGAAGATATTAGACTATTTTATGATTGCAAATGGTAAAGAATGTGATTAAAGGCTCTTTTCCTATTTCAGAAGTTTTAGTTTTCGAGGGTATTAGCTTTGTCTGTGGAAAAAATGAAGATATTAGACAATTTTATGATTGCACATGGTAAAGAATGTGATTAAAGGCTCTTTTCCTATTTCAAAAGTTTTAGTTTTCGAGGGTAATAGCTAGGTCTGTGGAAAAAAATGAAGATATTAGACTATTTTATGATTGCAAATGGTAAAGAATGTGTAACTAAAATGGTAACTAAAACTTTTGAAATAGGAAAAGAGCCTTTAATCACATTCTCTACCATGTGCAATCATAAAATAGTCTAATATCTTCATTTTTTCCACAGAACTTGCTATTGCCCTCGAAAACTAAAACTTTTGAAATAGGAAAACAGCCTTTAATCACATTCTTTACCATTTGCAATCATAAAATAGTCTAATATCTTCATTTTTTCAACATACGTAGCTATTACCCTCGAAAACTAAAACTTTTGAAATAGGAAAAGAGCCTTTAATCACATTCTTTACCATTTGCAATCATAAAATGGTCTAATATCTTCATTTTTTCAACATACGTAGCTATTACCCTCGAAAACTAAAACTTTTGACATAGGAAAAGAGCCTTTAATCACATTCTTTACCATGTGCAATCATAAAATATTCTAATATCATCATTTTTTCCACAGAACTTGCTATTACCCTCGAAAACTAAAACTTTTGAAACAGGAAAAGAGCCTTTAATCACATTCTTTACCATTTGCAATCATAAAATAGTCTAATATCTTCATTTTTTCAACATACGTAGCTATTACCCTCGAAAACTAAAACTTTTGAAATAGGAAAAGAGCCTTTAATCACATTCTTTACCATGTGCAATCATAAAATAGTCTAATATCTTCATTTTTTCCACAGACAAAGCTATTACCCTCGAAAACTAAAACTTTTGAAATGGGAAAAGAGCCTTTAATCACATTGTTTACCATTTCCAATCATATAATAGTCTAATATCTTCATTTTTTCAACATACGTAGCTATTACCCTCGAAAACTAAAACTTTTGACATAGGAAAAGAGCCTTTAATCACATTCTTTACCATTTGTAATCATAAAATAGTCTAATATTTTCATTTTTTCCACAGAACTTGCTATTGCCCTCAAAAACTAAAACTTTTGAAATAGGAAAACAGCCTTTAATCACATTCTTTACCATTTGCAATCATAAAATAGTCTAATATCTTCATTTTGTCAACATACGTAGCTATTACCCTCGAAAACTAAAACTTTTGACATAGGAAAAGAGCCTTTAATCACATTCTTTACCATGTGCAATCATAAAATAGTCTAATATCTTCTTTTTTTCCACAGAACTTGCTATTACCCTCGAAAACTAAAACTTTTGAAATAGGAAAAGAGCCTTTAATCACATTCTTTACCATTTGCAATCATAAAATAGTCTAATATCTTCATTTTTTCAACATACGTAGCTATTACCCTCGAAAACTAAAACTTTTGAAATAGGAAAAGAGCCTTTAATCACATTCTTTACCATTTGCAATCATAAAATAGTCTAATATCTTCATTTTTTCAACATACGTAGCTATTACCCTCGAAAACTAAAACTTTTGACATAGGAAAAGAGCCTTTAATCACATTCTTTACCATGTGCAATCATAAAATATTCTAATATCTTCATTTTTTCCATAGAACTTGCTATTACCCTCGAAAACTAAAACTTTTGAAACAGGAAAAGAGCCTTTAATCACATTCTTTACCATTTGCAATCATAAAATAGTCTAATATCTTCATTTTTTCAACATACGTAGCTATTACCCTCGAAAACTAAAACTTTTGAAATAGGAAAAGAGCCTTTAATCACATTCTTTACCATGTGCAATCATAAAATAGTCTAATATCTTCATTTTTTCCACAGACAAAGCTATTACCCTCGAAAACTAAAACTTTTGAAATGGGAAAAGAGCCTTTAATCACATTGTTTACCATTTCCAATCATATAATAGTCTAATATCTTCATTTTTTCAACATACGTAGCTATTACCCTCGAAAACTAAAACTTTTGACATAGGAAAAGAGCCTTTAATCACATTCTTTACCATTTGTAATCATAAAATAGTCTAATATCTTCATTTTTTCAACATATGTAGCTATTACCCTCAAAAACTAGAACTTTTGAAATAGGAAAAGAGCCTTTAATCACATTCTTTACCATGTGCAATCATAAAATTGTCTAATATCTTCATATTTTCCACAGACAAAGCTCTTACCCTCGAAAACTAAAACTTTTGAAATAGGAAAAGAGCCTTTAATCACATTCTTTACCATTTGCAATCATAAAATAGTCTAATATCTTCATTTTTTCAACATAGGTAGCTATTACCCTCGAAAACTAAAACTTTTGACATAGGAAAAGAGCCTTTAATCACATTCTTTACAATGTCCAATCATAAAATAGTCTAATATCTTCATTTTTTCCACAGAACTTGCTATTGCCCTCGAAAACTAAAACTTTTGAAATAGGAAAACAGCCTTTAATCACATTCTTTACCATTTGCAATCATAAAATAGTCTAATATCTTCATTTTTCAACATACGTAGCTATTACCCTCGAAAACTAAAACTTTTGAAATAGGAAAAGAGCCTTTAATCACATTCTTTACCATGTGCAATCATAAAATAGTCTAATATCTTCATTTTTTCCACAGAACTTGCTATTGCCCTCAAAAACTAAAACTTTTGAAATAGGAAAACAGCCTTTAATCACATTCTTTACCATTTGCAATCATAAAATAGTCTAATATCTTCATTTTTTCAACATACGTAGCTATTACCCTCGAAAACTAAAACTTTTGACATAGGAAAAGAGCCTTTAATCACATTCTTTACCATGTGCAATCATAAAATAGTCTAATATCTTCTTTTTTTCCACAGAACTTGCTATTACCCTCGAAAACTAAAACTTTTGAAATAGGAAAAGAGCCTTTAATCACATTTTTTACCATTTGCAATCATAAAATAGTCTAATATCTTCATTTTTTCAACATACGTAGCTATTACCCTCGAAAACTAAAACTTTTGAAATAGGAAAAGAGCCTTTAATCACATTCTATACCCTGTGCAATCATAAAATAGTCTAATATCTTCATTTTTTCCACAGACAAAGCTATTACCCTCAAAAACTAAAACTTTTGAAATGGGAAAAGAGCCTTTAATCACATTGTTTATCATTTCCAATCATATAATAGTCTAATATCTTCATTTTTTCAACATACGTAGCTATTACCCTCGAAAACTAAAACTTTTGACATAGGAAAAGAGCCTTTAATCACATTCTTTACCATTTGTAATAATAAAATAGTCTAATATCTTCATTTTTTCAACATACGTAGCTATTACCCTCGAAAACTAGAACTTTTGAAATAGGAAAAGAGCCTTTAATCACATTCTTTACCATGTGCAATCATAAAATTGTCTAATATCTTCATTTTTTCAACATACGTAGTTATTACCCTCAAAAACTAAAACTTTTGACATAGGAAAAGAGCCTTTAATCACATTCTTTACCATTTGCAATCATAAAATAGTCTAATATCTTCATTTTTTCAACATACGTAATTATTACCCTCGAAAACTAAAACTTTTGAAATAGGAAAAGTGCCTTTAATCACATTCTTTACCATGTGCAATCATAAAATTGTGTAATATCTTCATTTTTTCCACAGACAAAGCTCTTACCCTCGAAAAATAAAACTTTTGAAATAGGAAAAGAGCCTTTAATCACATTCTTTACCATTTGCAATCATAAAATTGTCTAGTATCTTCATTTTTTCAACATACGTAGCTATTACCCTCGAAAACTAAAACTTTTGAATAGGAAAAGAGCCTTTAATCACATTCTTTACCATGTGCAATCATAAAATTGTCTAATATCTTCATTTTTTCAACATATGTAGCTATTACCCTCGAAAACTAGAACTTTTGAAATAGGAAAAGAGCCTTTAATCACATTCTTTACCATGTGCAATCATAAAATTGTCTAATATCTTCATTTTTTCAACATACGTAGCAATTACCCTCGAAAACTAAAACTTTTGACATAGGAAAAGAGCCTTCAATCACATTCCTTACCATTTGCAATCGTAAAATAGTCTAATATCTTCATTTTTTCAACATACTTAGCTATTACCCTCGGAAACTAAAACTTTTGACATAGGAAAAGAGCCTTTAATCACATTCTTTACCATGTGCAATCATAAAATAGTCTAATATCTTCATTTTCTACACAGACAAAGCTATTACCCTCGAAAACTAAAACTTTTGAAATAGGAAAAGAGCCTTTAATCACATTCTTTACCATTTGCAATCATAAAATAGTCTAATATCTTCATTTTTTCAACATACGTAGCTATTACCCTCGAAAACTAAAACTTTTGAAATAGGAAAAGAGCCTTTAATCACATTCTTTACCATTTGCAATCATAAAATGGTCTAATATCTTCATTTTTTCAACATACGTAGCTATTACCCTCGAAAACTAAAACTTTTGACATAGGAAAAGAGCCTTTAATCACATTCTTTACCATGTGCAATCATAAAATATTCTAATATCTTCATTTTTTCCACAGAACTTGCTATTACCCTCGAAAACTAAAACTTTTGAAACAGGAAAAGAGCCTTTAATCACATTCTTTACCATTTGCAATCATAAAATAGTCTAATATCTTCATTTTTTCAACATACGTAGCTATTACCCTCGAAAACTAAAACTTTTGAAATAGGAAAAGAGCCTTTAATCACATTCTTTACCATGTGCAATCATAAAATAGTCTAATATCTTCATTTTTTCCACAGACAAAGCTATTACCCTCGAAAACTAAAACTTTTGAAATGGGAAAAGAGCCTTTAATCACATTGTTTACCATTTCCAATCATATAATAGTCTAATATCTTCATTTTTTCAACATACGTAGCTATTACCCTCGAAAACTAAAACTTTTGACATAGGAAAAGAGCCTTTAATCACATTCTTTACCATTTGTAATCATAAAATAGTCTAATATTTTCATTTTTTCCACAGAACTTGCTATTGCCCTCAAAAACTAAAACTTTTGAAATAGGAAAACAGCCTTTAATCACATTCTTTACCATTTGCAATCATAAAATAGTCTAATATCTTCATTTTTTCAACATACGTAGCTATTACCCTCGAAAACTAAAACTTTTGACATAGGAAAAGAGCCTTTAATCACATTCTTTACCATGTGCAATCATAAAATAGTCTAATATCTTCTTTTTTTTCCACAGAACTTGCTATTACCCTCGAAAACTAAAACTTTTGAAATAGGAAAAGAGCCTTTAATCACATTCTTTACCATTTGCAATCATAAAATAGTCTAATATCTTCATTTTTTCAACATACGTAGCTATTACCCTCGAAAACTAAAACTTTTGAAATAGGAAAAGAGCCTTTAATCACATTCTTTACCATTTGCAATCATAAAATAGTCTAATATCTTCATTTTTTCAACATACGTAGCTATTACCCTCGAAAACTAAAACTTTTGACATAGGAAAAGAGCCTTTAATCACATTCTTTACCATGTGCAATCATAAAATATTCTAATATCTTCATTTTTTCCATAGAACTTGCTATTACCCTCGAAAACTAAAACTTTTGAAACAGGAAAAGAGCCTTTAATCACATTCTTTACCATTTGCAATCATAAAATAGTCTAATATCTTCATTTTTTCAACATACGTAGCTATTACCCTCGAAAACTAAAACTTTTGAAATAGGAAAAGAGCCTTTAATCACATTCTTTACCATGTGCAATCATAAAATAGTCTAATATCTTCATTTTTTCCACAGACAAAGCTATTACCCTCGAAAACTAAAACTTTTGAAATGGGAAAAGAGCCTTTAATCACATTGTTTACCATTTCCAATCATATAATAGTCTAATATCTTCATTTTTTCAACATACGTAGCTATTACCCTCGAAAACTAAAACTTTTGACATAGGAAAAGAGCCTTTAATCACATTCTTTACCATTTGTAATCATAAAATAGTCTAATATCTTCATTTTTTCAACATATGTAGCTATTACCCTCAAAAACTAGAACTTTTGAAATAGGAAAAGAGCCTTTAATCACATTCTTTACCATGTGCAATCATAAAATTGTCTAATATCTTCATATTTTCCACAGACAAAGCTCTTACCCTCGAAAACTAAAACTTTTGAAATAGGAAAAGAGCCTTTAATCACATTCTTTACCATTTGCAATCATAAAATAGTCTAATATCTTCATTTTTTCAACATAGGTAGCTATTACCCTCGAAAACTAAAACTTTTGACATAGGAAAAGAGCCTTTAATCACATTCTTTACAATGTCCAATCATAAAATAGTCTAATATCTTCATTTTTTCCACAGAACTTGCTATTGCCCTCGAAAACTAAAACTTTTGAAATAGGAAAACAGCCTTTAATCACATTCTTTACCATTTGCAATCATAAAATAGTCTAATATCTTCATTTTTCAAATACGTAGCTATTACCCTCGAAAACTAAAACTTTTGAAATAGGAAAAGAGCCTTTAATCACATTCTTTACCATGTGCAATCATAAAATAGTCTAATATCTTCATTTTTTCCACAGAACTTGCTATTGCCCTCAAATACTAAAACTTTTGAAATAGGAAAACAGCCTTTAATCACATTCTTTACCATTTGCAATCATAAAATAGTCTAATATCTTCATTTTTTCAACATACGTAGCTATTACCCTCGAAAACTAAAACTTTTGACATAGGAAAAGAGCCTTTAATCACATTCTTTACCATGTGCAATCATAAAATAGTCTAATATCTTCTTTTTTTCCACAGAACTTGCTATTACCCTCGAAAACTAAAACTTTTGAAATAGGAAAAGAGCCTTTAATCACATTCTTTACCATTTGCAATCATAAAATAGTCTAATATCTTCATTTTTTCAACATACGTAGCTATTACCCTCGAAAACTAAAACTTTTGAAATAGGAAAAGAGCCTTTAATCACATTCTATACCCTGTGCAATCATAAAATAGTCTAATATCTTCATTTTTTCCACAGACAAAGCTATTACCCTCAAAAACTAAAACTTTTGAAATGGGAAAAGAGCCTTTAATCACATTGTTTATCATTTCCAATCATATAATAGTCTAATATCTTCATTTTTTCAACATACGTAGCTATTACCCTCGAAAACTAAAACTTTTGACATAGGAAAAGAGCCTTTAATCACATTCTTTACCATTTGTAATAATAAAATAGTCTAATATCTTCATTTTTTCAACATACGTAGCTATTACCCTCGAAAACTAGAACTTTTGAAATAGGAAAAGAGCCTTTAATCACATTCTTTACCATGTGCAATCATAAAATTGTCTAATATCTTCATTTTTTCAACATACGTAGTTATTACCCTCAAAAACTAAAACTTTTGACATAGGAAAAGAGCCTTTAATCACATTCTTTACCATTTGCAATCATAAAATAGTATAATATCTTCATTTTTTCAACATACGTAATTATTACCCTCGAAAACTAAAACTTTTGAAATAGGAAAAGAGCCTTTAATCACATTCTTTACCATGTGCAATCATAAAATTGTCTAATATCTTCATTTTTTCCACAGACAAAGCTCTTACCCTCGAAAAATAAAACTTTTGAAATAGGAAAAGAGCCTTTAATCACATTCTTTACCATTTGCAATCATAAAATTGTCTAGTATCTTCATTTTTTCAACATACGTAGCTATTACCCTCGAAAACTAAAACTTTTGAATAGGAAAAGAGCCTTTAATCACATTCTTTACCATGTGCAATCATAAAATTGTCTAATATCTTCATTTTTTCAACATATGTAGCTATTACCCTCGAAAACTAGAACTTTTGAAATAGGAAAAGAGCCTTTAATCACATTCTTTACCATGTGCAATCATAAAATTGTCTAATATCTTCATTTTTTCAACATACGTAGCAATTACCCTCGAAAACTAAAACTTTTGACATAGGAAAAGAGCCTTCAATCACATTCTTTACCATTTGCAATCATAAAATAGTCTAATATCTTCATTTTTTCAACATACGTAGCTATTACCCTCGGAAACTAAAACTTTTGACATAGGAAAAGAGCCTTTAATCACATTCTTTACCATGTGCAATCATAAAATAGTCTAATATCTTCATTTTCTACACAGACAAAGCTATTACCCTCAAAAACTAAAACTTTTGAAATGGGAAAAGAGCCTTTAATCACATTGTTTATCATTTCCAATCATATAATAGTCTAATATCTTCATTTTTTCAACATACGTAGCTATTACCCTCGAAAACTAAAACTTTTGACATAGGAAAAGAGCCTTTAATCACATTCTTTACCATTTGTAATAATAAAATAGTCTAATATCTTCATTTTTTCAACATACGTAGCTATTACCCTCGAAAACTAGAACTTTTGAAATAGGAAAAGAGCCTTTAATCACATTCTTTACCATGTGCAATCATAAAATTGTCTAATATCTTCATTTTTTCAACATACGTAGTTATTACCCTCAAAAACTAAAACTTTTGACATAGGAAAAGAGCCTTTAATCACATTCTTTACCATTTGCAATCATAAAATAGTCTAATATCTTCATTTTTTCAACATACGTAATTATTACCCTCGAAAACTAAAACTTTTGAAATAGGAAAAGAGCCTTTAATCACATTCTTTACCATGTGCAATCATAAAATTGTCTAATATCTTCATTTTTTCCACAGACAAAGCTCTTACCCTCGAAAAATAAAACTTTTGAAATAGGAAAAGAGCCTTTAATCACATTCTTTACCATTTGCAATCATAAAATTGTCTAGTATCTTCATTTTTTCAACATACGTAGCTATTACCCTCGAAAACTAAAACTTTTGAATAGGAAAAGAGCCTTTAATCACATTCTTTACCATGTGCAATCATAAAATTGTCTAATATCTTCATTTTTTCAACATATGTAGCTATTACCCTCGAAAACTAGAACTTTTGAAATAGGAAAAGAGCCTTTAATCACATTCTTTACCATGTGCAATCATAAAATTGTCTAATATCTTCATTTTTTCAACATACGTAGCAATTACCCTCGAAAACTAAAACTTTTGACATAGGAAAAGAGCCTTCAATCACATTCTTTACCATTTGCAATCATAAAATAGTCTAATATCTTCATTTTTTCAACATACGTAGCTATTACCCTCGGAAACTAAAACTTTTGACATAGGAAAAGAGCCTTTAATCACATTCTTTACCATGTGCAATCATAAAATAGTCTAATATCTTCATTTTCTACACAGACAAAGCTATTACCCTCGAAAACTAAAACTTTTGAAATAGGAAAAGAGCCTTTAATCACATTCTTTACCATTTGCAATCATAAAATAGTCTAATATCTTCATTTTTTCAACATACGTAGCTATTACCCTCGAAAACTAAAACTTTTGAAGTAGGAAAAGAGCCTTTAATCACATTCTTTACCATTTGCAATCATAAAATAGTCTAGTATCTTCATTTTTTCAACATACGTAGCTATTACCCTCGAAAACTAAAACTTTTGAAATAGGAAAAGAGCCTTTAATCACATTCTTTACCATGTGCAATCATAAAATTGTCTAATATCTTCATTTTTTCAACATATGTAGCTATTACCCTCGAAAACTAGAAATTTTGAAATAGGAAAAGAGCCTTTAATCACATTCTTTACCATGTGCAATCATAAAATTGTCTAATATCTTCATTTTTTCAACATACGTAGCTATTACCCTCGAAAACTAAAACTTTTGACATAGGAAAAGAGCCTTCAATCACATTCTTTACCATTTGCAATCATAAAATAGTCTAATATCTTCATTTTTTCAACATACGTAGCTATTACCCTCGAAAACTAAAACTTTTGACATAGGAAAAGAGCCTTTAATCACATTCTTTACCATGTGCAATCATAAAATAGTCTAATATCTTCATTTTCTACACAGACAAAGCTATTACCCTCGAAAACTAAAACTTTTGAAATAGGAAAAGAGCCTTTAATCACATTCTTTACCATTTGCAATCATAAAATAGTCTAATATCTTCATTTTTTCAACATACGTAGCTATTACCCTCGAAAACTAAAACTTTTGAAGTAGGAAAAGAGCCTTTAATCACATTCTTTACCATTTGTAATCATAAAATAGTCTAATATCTTCATTTTTTCAACATACGTAGTTATTACCCTCGAAAACTAAAACTTTTGAAATGGGAAAAGAGCCTTTAATCACATTCTTTACCATGTGCAATCATAAAATTGTCTAATATCTTCATTTTTCCACAGACAAAGCTCTTACCCTCGAAAACTAAAACTTTTGAAATAGGAAAAGAGCCTTTAATCACATTCTTTACCATTTGCAATCATAAAATAGTCTAATATCTTCATTTTTTCAACATACGTAGCTATTACCCTCGAAAACTAAAACTTTTGACACAAAAAAAGAGCCTTTAATCACATTCTTTACCATGTGCAATCATAAAATTGTCTAGTTTCTTCATTTTTCAACATATGTAGCTATTACCCTCGAAAACTAGAACTTTTGAAATAGGAAAAGAGCATTTAATCACATTCTTTACCATGTGCAATCATAAAATTGTCTAATATCTTCATTTTTTCAACATACGTAGCAATTACCCTCGAAAACTAAAACTTTTGACATAGGAAAAGAGCCTTCAATCACATTCTTTACCATTTGCAATCATAAAATAGTCTAATATCTTCATTTTTTCAACATACGTAGCAATTTCCCTCGAAAACTAAAACTTTTGACATAGGAAAAGAGCCTTCAATCACATTCTTTACCATTTGCAATCATAAAATAGTCTAATATCTTCATTTTTTCAACATACGTAGCTATTACCCTCGAATACCGTGACACTCTTTGAGTGTCACGGTCGTCATTATTATTCCCGGTGTCCCAGTCGTCATTTTTGTCCCGTTTGTCATTATTGTCCCGGTCGTCGCTTGTGTTCCGGTGTCCCGGTCTGTAATTTCTCTTTGAGTGTCCTGGTCGTAATTTATATTCCCTGTGTCCCGGTCGTCATTTGTTTCCCGGTGCTTTGTTGATAGTGATTGCTAATCGAACATTCCTTGTGTCTCGGTTGCTTTCTCTTTGAGTGTCCCGATCGTCATTTATATTCCCTACTAGCTGTTGGGGTGGCGCTTCGCCATCCCAACACCTAGTTGGTGGGGGTGCATTGCGCCCCCCCCAAGCCCCCCCGTGGGCACCAGTCGTTACGCGCCATATTAGTTCCGTTCCATTGTAGTTGTGTCCCTGTGTCCCACCTGTGAATATAGATAGATATATATATATATATTTTTAACTACGTAAAACTTGCGAATGTACAACATTCTTGGCTGTCCCATTGTCTGTGCATATAAATAGATTGTCAGGTTTACCGACTCTTGAACATGCAACATATAATTGTCCATGGGAAAAACAATCTGTATTCAGATCTCTACCTCATTATCCAACAGGTTGAACCCAACCCACCGTGAATTAGCATGAGAGGGTTGACTCTAGTTCAGCGTTGTCGAGTGATAGCCATGAGAGGAAAATTTTCAAGTAATTTAACCCGTAGTCAACCTGCGTGTGTTCCCCAGCGAGAACCTCCAACAGGTACGACTCTAGTTTGGCATTTGTGAAGGGACACACATGGACGGAAAGGTGTAGCATAAATGGCAGACAGTAGCAACGGCAATCAAAGGGATAAAATTAACCCTTGACTGGGCTGCCCACTGAATTCAACAATCTGTCTTGGCTTTTTTCTACAATTGGCCATGACTTCCACTTTTCCCACAACTATTCCCTCTTTTTTAAATTCAAAAATCAACGGATCTCGGTCGAGAAAATAACAACTGTTGTTGTTTCCCTGTGTCCCGGTCGTCATTTGTGTCCCGGTGTCCCAGTCTGTAATTTCTCTTTGAGTATCCTGGTCGTCATTTATATTCCCGGTGTCCCGGTCGTCATTTGTGTTCCGGTTTCCTGGTCTGTAACTTTTCTTTGAGTGTCCTGGTCCCCATTTATATTCCCTGTGTCCCGGTCGTCATTTGTGTCCCGGTGCTTTGTTGATGGTGATTGCTAATCGAACATTCCTTGTGTCCCGGTCGCTTTCTCTTTTAGTGTCCCGGTCGTCATTTATATTCCCTATGTCCCGGTGTCCCGGTCGTCATTTGTGTCCCGATGTCCCAGTGTTTAATTTCGTCAATCAACAAACATGACGTCAGTCGACATGGTAAACTTTTGACATAGGAAAAGAGCCTTTAATCACACTCTTTACCATGTGCAATCATGAAATAGTCTAATATCGTCATTTTTTTAACATACGTAGCTATTACCCTCGAAAACTAAAACTTTTGAAATAGAAAAAGAGCCTTTAATCACATTCTTTACCATTTGCAATCATAAAATAGTCTAATATCTTAATTTTTTCAACATACGTAGCTATTACCTTCGAAAACTAGAACTGTTGAAATAGGAAAAAGCCTTTAATCACATTTTTTACCATGTGCAATCATAAAATAGTCTAATATCTTTATTTTTTCAACATACGTAGCTATTACCCTCGAAAACTAAAACTTTTGAAATAGGAAAAGAGCCTTTAATCACATTCTTTACCATTTGCAATCATAAAATAGTCTACTATCTTCATTTTTTCAACATACGTAGCTATTACCCTCGAAAACTAGAACTGTTGAAATAGGAAAAAGCCTTTAATCACATTCTTTACCATGTGCAATCATAAAATAGTCTAATATCTTTATTTTTTCAACATACGTAGCTATTACCTCGAAACCTAAAACTTTTGAAATAGGAAAAGAGCCTTTAATCACATTCTTTACCATTTGCAATCATAAAATAGTCTACTATCTTCATTTTTTCAACATACAAAGCTATTACCCTCGAAAACTAAAACTTTTGAAATAGGAAAAGAGCCTTTAATCACATTCTTTACCATTTGCAATCATAAAATAGTCTAATATCTTCATTTTTTCAACATACGTAGCTATTACCCTCGAAAACTAGAACTTTTGAAATAGGAAAAGAGCCTTTAATCACATTCTTTACCATGTGCAATCATAAAATTGTCTAATATCTTCATTTTTTCAACATACGTAGCTATTACCCTCGAAAACTAAAACTTTTGAAATAGGAAAAGAGCCTTTAATCACATTCTTTACCATGTGCAATCATAAAATAGTCTAATATCTTCATTTTTTCAACATACATAGCTATTACCTTCGAAAACTAAAACTTTGAAATAGGAAAAGAGCCTTTAATCACATTCTTTACCATTTGCAATCATAAAATAGTCTAATATCTTCATTTTTTCAACATACGTAGCTATTACCCTCGAAAACTAAAACTTTTGAAATAGGAAAAGAGCCTTTAATCACATTCTTTACCATGTGCAATCATAAAATAGTCTAATATCTTCATTTTTTCAACATACGTAGCTATTACCCTCGAAAACTAAAACTTTTGACATAGGAAAAGAGCCTTTAATCACATTCTTTACCATGTGCAATCATAAAATAGTCTAATATCTTCATTTTTCCAACATACGTAGCTATTACCCTCGAAAACGAAAACTTTTGAAATAGGAAAAGAGGCTTTAATCACATTCTTTACCATTTGCAATCATAAAATAGTCTAATATCTTCATTTTTTCAACATACGTAGCTATTACCCTCGAAAACTAAAACTTTTGACATAGGAAAAGAGCCTTTAAGCACTTTCTTTACCATTTGCAATCATAAAATAGTCTAATATCTTCATTTTTTCAACATACGTAGCTATTACCCTCGAAAACTAAAACTTTTGAAATAGGAAAAGAGCCTTTAATCACATTCTTTACCATGTGCAATCATAAAATAGTCTAATATCTTCATTTTTTCAACATACGTAGCTATTACCCTCGAAAACTAAAACTTTTGACATAGGAAAAGAGCCTTTAATCACATTCTTTACCATTTGCAATCATAAAATAGTCTAATATCTTCATTTTTCCAACATACGCAGCTATTACCCTCGAAAACGAAACCTTTTGAAATAGGAAAAGAGCCTTTAATCACATTTTTTACCATTTGCAATCATAAAATAGTCTAATATCTTCATTTTTTTAACATACGTAGCTATTACCCTCGAAAACTAAAACTTTTGAAATAGGAAAAGAGCCTTTAAGCACTTTCTTTACCATGTGCAATCATAAAATAGTCTAATATCTTCATTTTTCCAACATAGGTAGCTATTACCCTCGAAAACTAAAACTTTTGACATAGGAAAAGAGCCTTTAATCACATTCTTTACCATTTGCAATCATAAAATAGTCTAATATCTTCATTTTTTCAACATACGTAGCTATTACCATCGCAAACATACTTAGCTAATACCCTCGAAAACCAAAACTTTTGAAATAGGAAAAGAGCCTTTAATCACATTCTTTACCATTTGCAATCATAAAATAGTTTAATATCTTCATTTTTTCAACATACGTAGCTATTACCCTCGAAAACTAAAACTTTTGAAATAGGAAAAGAGCCTTTAATCACATTCTTTACCATTTGCAATCATAAAATAGTCTAATATTTTCATTTTTTCAACATACGTAGCTATTACCCTCGAAAACTAAAACTTTTGAAATAGGAAAAGAGCCTTTAATCACATTCTTTACCATGTGCAATCATAAAATAGTCTAATATCTTCATTTTTTCAACATGGTAAAGAATGTGATTAAAGGCTCTTTTCCTATTCAAAAGTTTTAGTTTTCGAGGGTAATAGCTACGTATGTTGAAAAAATGAAGATACTAGACAATTTTATGATTGCAAATGGTAAAGAATGTGATTAAAGGCTCTTTTCCTATTTCAAAAGTTTTAGTTTTCGAGGGTAAGAGCTTTGTCTGTGGAAAAAATGAAGATATTAGACAATTTTATGATTGCACATGGTAAAGAATGTGATTAAAGGCTCTTTTCCTATTTCAAAAGTTTTAGTTTTCGAGGGTAATAATTACGTATGTTGAAAAAATGAAGATATTAGACTATTTTATGATTGCAAATGGTAAAGAATGTGATTAAAGGCTCTTTTCCTATGTCAAAAGTTTTAGTTTTTGAGGGTAATAACTACGTATGTTGAAAAAATGAAGATATTAGACAATTTTATGATTGCACATGGTAAAGAATGTGATTAAAGGCTCTTTTCCTATTTCAAAAGTTCTAGTTTTCGAGGGTAATAGCTACGTATGTTGAAAAAATGAAGATATTAGACTATTTTATTATTACAAATGGTAAAGAATGTGATTAAAGGCTCTTTTCCTATGTCAAAAGTTTTAGTTTTCGAGGGTAATAGCTACGTATGTTGAAAAATGAAGATATTAGACTATTATATGATTGGAAATGATAAACAATGTGATTAAAGGCTCTTTTCCCATTTCAAAAGTTTTAGTTTTTGAGGGTAATAGCTTTGTCTGTGGAAAAAATGAAGATATTAGACTATTTTATGATTGCACATGGTAAAGAATGTGATTAAAGGCTCTTTTCCTATTTCAAAAGTTTTAGTTTTCGAGGGTAATAGCTACGTATGTTGAAAAAATGAAGATATTAGACTATTTTATGATTGCAAATGGTAAAGAATGTGATTAAAGGCTCTTTTCCTATTTCAAAAGTTTTAGTTTTCGAGGGTAATAGCAAGTTCTGTGGAAAAAAAGAAGATATTAGACTATTTTATGATTGCACATGGTAAAGAATGTGATTAAAGGCTCTTTTCCTATGTCAAAAGTTTTAGTTTTCGAGGGTAATAGCTACGTATGTTGAAAAAATGAAGATATTAGACTATTTTATGATTGCAAATGGTAAAGAATGTGATTAAAGGCTGTTTTCCTATTTCAAAAGCTTTAGTTTTTGAGGGCAATAGCAAGTTCTGTGGAAAAAATGAAGATATTAGACTATTTTATGATTGCACATGGTAAAGAATGTGATTAAAGGCTCTTTTCCTATTTCAAAAGTTTTAGTTTTCGAGGGTAATAGCTACGTATGTTGAAAAATGAAGATATTAGACTATTTTATGATTGCAAATGGTAAAGAATGTGATTAAAGGCTGTTTTCCTATTTCAAAAGTTTTAGTTTTCGAGGGCAATAGCAAGTTCTGTGGAAAAAATGAAGATATTAGACTATTTTATGATTGGACATTGTAAAGAATGTGATTAAAGGCTCTTTTCCTATGTCAAAAGTTTTAGTTTTCGAGGGTAATAGCTACGTATGTTGAAAAAATGAAGATATTAGACTATTTTATGATTGCAAATGGTAAAGAATGTGATTAAAGGCTCTTTTCCTATTTCAAAAGTTTTAGTTTTCGAGGGTAAGAGCTTTGTCTGTGGAAAATATGAAGATATTAGACAATTTTATGATTGCACATGGTAAAGAATGTGATTAAAGGCTCTTTTCCTATTTCAAAAGTTCTAGTTTTTGAGGGTAATAGCTACATATGTTGAAAAAATGAAGATATTAGACTATTTTATGATTACAAATGGTAAAGAATGTGATTAAAGGCTCTTTTCCTATGTCAAAAGTTTTAGTTTTCGAGGGTAATAGCTACGTATGTTGAAAAAATGAAGATATTAGACTATTATATGATTGGAAATGGTAAACAATGTGATTAAAGGCTCTTTTCCCATTTCAAAAGTTTTAGTTTTCGAGGGTAATAGCTTTGTCTGTGGAAAAAATGAAGATATTAGACTATTTTATGATTGCACATGGTAAAGAATGTGATTAAAGGCTCTTTTCCTATTTCAAAAGTTTTAGTTTTCGAGGGTAATAGCTACGTATGTTGAAAAAATGAAGATATTAGACTATTTTATGATTGCAAATGGTAAAGAATGTGATTAAAGGCTCTTTTCCTGTTTCAAAAGTTTTAGTTTTCGAGGGTAATAGCAAGTTCTATGGAAAAAATGAAGATATTAGAATATTTTATGATTGCACATGGTAAAGAATGTGATTAAAGGCTCTTTTCCTATGTCAAAAGTTTTAGTTTTCGAGGGTAATAGCTACGTATGTTGAAAAAATAAAGATATTAGACTATTTTATGATTGCAAATGGTAAAGAATGTGATTAAAGGCTCTTTTCCTATTTCAAAAGTTTTAGTTTTCGAGGGTAATAGCTACGTATGTTGAAAAAATGAAGATATTAGACTATTTTATGATTGCAAATGGTAAAGAATGTGATTAAAGGCTCTTTTCCTATTTCAAAAGTTTTAGTTTTCGAGGGTAATAGCAAGTTCTGTGGAAAAAAAGAAGATATTAGACTATTTTATGATTGCACATGGTAAAGAATGTGATTAAAGGCTCTTTTCCTATGTCAAAAGTTTTAGTTTTCGAGGGTAATAGCTAGGTATGTTGAAAAAATGAAGATATTAGACTATTTTATGATTGCAAATGGTAAAGAATGTGATTAAAGGCTGTTTTCCTATTTCAAAAGTTTTAGTTTTTGAGGGCAATAGCAAGTTCTGTGGAAAAAATGAAGATATTAGACTATTTTATGATTGCACATGGTAAAGAATGTGATTAAAGGCTCTTTTCCTATTTCAAAAGTTTTAGTTTTCGAGGGTAATAGCTACGTATGTTGAAAAAATGAAGATATTAGACTATTTTATGATTGCAAATGGTAAAGAATGTGATTAAAGGCTGTTTTCCTATTTCAAAAGTTTTAGTTTTCGAGGGCAATAGCAAGTTCTGTGGAAAAAATGAAGATATTAGACTATTTTATGATTGGACATGGTAAAGAATGTGATTAAAGGCTCTTTTCCTATGTCAAAAGTTTTAGTTTTCGAGGGTAATAGCTACGTATGTTGAAAAAATGAAGATATTAGACTATTTTATGATTGCAAATGGTAAAGAATGTGATTAAAGGCTCTTTTCCTATTTCAAAAGTTTTAGTTTTCGAGGGTAAGAGCTTTGTCTGTGGAAAATATGAAGATATTAGACAATTTTATGATTGCACATGGTAAAGAATGTGATTAAAGGCTCTTTTCCTATTTCAAAAGTTCTAGTTTTTGAGGGTAATAGCTACATATGTTGAAAAAATGAAGATATTAGACTATTTTATGATTACAAATGGTAAAGAATGTGATTAAAGGCTCTTTTCCTATGTCAAAAGTTTTAGTTTTCGAGGGTAATAGCTACGTATGTTGAAAAAATGAAGATATTAGACTATTATATGATTGGAAATGGTAAACAATGTGATTAAAGGCTCTTTTCCCATTTCAAAAGTTTTAGTTTTCGAGGGTAATAGCTTTGTCTGTGGAAAAAATGAAGATATTAGACTATTTTATGATTGCACATGGTAAAGAATGTGATTAAAGGCTCTTTTCCTATTTCAAAAGTTTTAGTTTTCGAGGGTAATAGCTACGTATGTTGAAAAAATGAAGATATTAGACTATTTTATGATTGCAAATGGTAAAGAATGTGATTAAAGGCTCTTTTCCTGTTTCAAAAGTTTTAGTTTTCGAGGGTAATAGCAAGTTCTGTGGAAAAAATGAAGATATTAGAATATTTTATGATTGCACATGGTAAAGAATGTGATTAAAGGCTCTTTTCCTATGCCAAAAGTTTTAGTTTTCGAGGGTAATAGCTACGTATGTTGAAAAAATGAAGATATTAGACCATTTTATGATTGCAATTGGTAAAGAATGTGATTAAAGGCTCTTTTCCTATTTCAAAAGTTTTAGTTTTCGAGGGTAATAGCTACGTATGTTGAAAAAAATGAAGATATTAGACTATTTTATGATTGCAAATGGTAAAGAATGTGATTAAAGGCTGTTTTCCTATTTCAAAAGTTTTAGTTTTTGAGGGCAATAGCAAGTTCTGTGGAAAAAATGAAGATATTAGACTATTTTATGATTGCACATGGTAAAGAATGTGATTAAAGGCTCTTTTCCTATTTCAAAAGTTTTAGTTTTCGAGGGTAATAGCTACGTATGTTGAAAAAATGAAGATATTAGACTATTTTATGATTGCAAATGGTAAAGAATGTGATTAAAGGCTCTTTTCCTATTTCAAAAGTTTTAGTTTTCGAGGGTAAGAGCTTTGTCTGTGGAAAATATGAAGATATTAGACAATTTTATGATTGCACATGGTAAAGAATGTGATTAAAGGCTCTTTTCCTATTTCAAAAGTTCTAGTTTTTGAGGGTAATAGCTACATATGTTGAAAAAATGAAGATATTAGACTATTTTATGATTACAAATGGTAAAGAATGTGATTAAAGGCTCTTTTCCTATGTCAAAAGTTTTAGTTTTCGAGGGTAATAGCTATGTATGTTGAAAAAATGAAGATATTAGACTATTATATGATTGGAAATGGTAAACAATGTGATTAAAGGCTCTTTTCCCATTTCAAAAGTTTTAGTTTTCGAGGGTAATAGCTTTGTCTGTGGAAAAAATGAAGATATTAGACTATTTTATGATTGCACATGGTAAAGAATGTGATTAAAGGCTCTTTTCCTATTTCAAAAGTTTTAGTTTTCGAGGGTAATAGCTACGTATGTTGAAAAAATGAAGATATTAGACTATTTTATGATTGCAAATGGTAAAGAATGTGATTAAAGGCTCTTTTCCTGTTTCAAAAGTTTTAGTTTTCGAGGGTAATAGCAAGTTCTGTGGAAAAAATGAAGATATTAGAATATTTTATGATTGCACATGGTAAAGAATGTGATTAAAGGCTCTTTTCCTATGTCAAAAGTTTTAGTTTTCGAGGGTAATAGCTACGTATGTTGAAAAAATGAAGATATTAGACCATTTTATGATTGCAAATGGTAAAGAATGTGATTAAAGGCTCTTTTCCTATTTCAAAAGTTTTAGTTTTCGAGGGTAATAGCTACGTATGTTGAAAAAATGAAGATATTAGACTATTTTATGATTGCAAATGGTAAAGAATGTGATTAAAGGCTGTTTTCCTATTTCAAAAGTTTTAGTTTTCGAGGGCAATAGCAAGTTCTGTGGAAAAAATGAAGATATTAGACTATTTTATGATTGCACATGGTAGAGAATGTGATTAAAGGCTCTTTTCCTATTTCAAAAGTTTTAGTTACCATTTTAGTTACACATTCTTTACCATTTGCAATCATAAAATAGTCTAATATCTTCATTTTTTTCCACAGACCTAGCTATTACCCTCGAAAACTAAAACTTTTGAAATAGGAAAAGAGCCTTTAATCACATTCTTTACCATGTGCAATCATAAAATTGTCTAATATCTTCATTTTTTCCACAGACAAAGCTAATACCCTCGAAAACTAAAACTTCTGAAATAGGAAAAGAGCCTTTAATCACATTCTTTACCATTTGCAATCATAAAATAGTCTAATATCTTCATTTTTTCAACATACGTAGCTATTACCCTTGAAAACTAAAACTTTTGAAATAGGAAAAGAGCCTTTAATCACATTCTTTACCATTAGCAATCATAAAATAGTCTAATATCTTCATTTTTTCAACATACGTAGCTATTACCCTCGAAAACTAAAACTTTTGACATAGGAAAAGAGCCTTTAATCACATTCTCTACCATTTGCAATCATAAAATAGTCTAATATCTTCATTTTTTCAACATACGTAGCTATTACCCTCGAAAACTAAAACTTTTGATATAGGAAAAGAGCCTTTAATCACATTCTTTACCATTTGCAATCATAATATAGTCTAATATCTTCATTTTTTCAACATACGTAGCTATTACCTTCGAAAACTAAAACTTTTGACATAGGAAAATAGCCTTTATTCACATTCTTTACCATTTGCAATCATAAAATAGTCTAATATCTTCATTTTTTCAACATACGTAGCTATTACCCTCGAAAACTTAAACTTTTGACATAGGAAAAGAGCCTTTAATCACATACTTTACCACGTGCAATCATAAAATTATCTAATATCTTCATTTTTTCAACATACGTAGCTATTACCCTCAAAAACTAAAACTTTTGAAATAGGAAAAGAGCCTTTAATCACATTCTTTACCATTTGCAATCATAAAATAGTCTAATATCTTCATTTTTTCAACATACGTAGCTATTACCCTCGAAAACTAAAACTTTTGAAATAGGAAAAGAGCCTTTAATCACATTCTATACCATTTGCAATCATAAAATAGTCTAATATCTTCATTTTTTCAACGTACGTAGCTATTACCCTCGAAAACTAAAACTTTTGAAATAGGAAAAGAGCCTTTAATCACATTCTTTATCATGTGCAATCATAAAATTGTCTAATATCTTCATTTTTTCAACATACGTAGCTATTACCCTCGAAAACTAAAACTTTTGAAATAGGAAAAGAGCCTTCAATCACATTCTTTACCATGTGCAATCATAAAATTGTCAAATATCTTCATTTTTTCAACATACGTAGCTATTACCCTCGAAAACTAAAACTTTTGACATAGGAAAAGAGCCTTTAATCACATTCTTTACCATTTGCAATCATAAAATAGTCTAATATCTTCATTTTTTCAACATACGTAGCTATTACCCTCGAAAACTAAAACTTTTGAAATATGAAAAGAGCCTTTAATCACATTCTTTACCATTTGCAATCATAAAATAGTCTAATATCTTCATTTTTTCAACATACGTAGCTATTACCCTTGAAAACTAAAACTTTTGAAATTGGAAAAGAGCCTTTAATCACATTCTTTAACATTTGCAATCATAAAATAGTTTAATATCTTCATTTTTTCAACAGACAAAGCTATTACCCTCGAAAACTAAAACTTTTGACATAGGAAAAGAGCCTTTAATCACATTTTTTGCCATTTGCAATCATAAAATAGTCTAATATCTTCATTTTTTCAACATACGTAGCTATTACCCTCGAAAACTAAAACTTTTGAAATAGGAAAAGAGCCTTTAATCACATTCTTTACCATGTGCAATCATAAAATAGTCTAATATCTTCATTTTTTCCACAGAACTTGCTATTGCCCTCAAAAACTAAAACTTTTGAAATAGGAAAACAGCCTTTAATCACATTCTTTACCATTTGCAATCATAAAATAGTCTAATATCTTCATTTTTTCAACATACGTAGCTATTACCCTCGAAAACTAAAACTTTTGACATAGGAAAAGAGCCTTTAATCACATTCTTTACCATGTGCAATCATAAAATAGTCTAATATCTTCTTTTTTTCCACAGAACTTGCTATTACCCTCGAAAACTAAAACTTTTGAAATAGGAAAAGAGCCTTTAATCACATTCTTTACCATTTGCAATCATAAAATAGTCTAATATCTTCATTTTTTCAACATACGTAGCTATTACCCTCGAAAACTAAAACTTTTGAAATAGGAAAAGAGCCTTTAATCACATTCTTTACCATGTGCAATCATAAAATAGTCTAATATCTTCATTTTTTCCACAGACAAAGCTATTACCCTCAAAAACTAAAACTTTTGAAATGGGAAAAGAGCCTTTAATCACATTGTTTATCATTTCCAATC
The DNA here is from genome assembly GCF_032884065.1 of Artemia franciscana. NCBI lineage: Eukaryota > Metazoa > Arthropoda > Branchiopoda > Anostraca > Artemiidae > Artemia > Artemia franciscana. The sequence goes on from NW_027063004.1 coordinate 54,792, forward strand.
ATATAATAGTCTAATATCTTCATTTTTTCAACATACGTAGCTATTACCCTCGAAAACTAAAACTTTTGACATAGGAAAAGAGCCTTTAATCACATTCTTTACCATTTGTAATAATAAAATAGTCTAATATCTTCATTTTTTCAACATACGTAGCTATTACCCTCGAAAACTAGAACTTTTGAAATAGGAAAAGAGCCTTTAATCACATTCTTTACCATGTGCAATCATAAAATTGTCTAATATCTTCATTTTTTCAACATACGTAGTTATTACCCTCAAAAACTAAAACTTTTGACATAGGAAAAGAGCCTTTAATCACATTCTTTACCATTTGCAATCATAAAATAGTCTAATATCTTCATTTTTTCAACATACGTAATTATTACCCTCGAAAACTAAAACTTTTGAAATAGGAAAAGAGCCTTTAATCACATTCTTTACCATGTGCAATCATAAAATTGTCTAATATCTTCATTTTTTCCACAGACAAAGCTCTTACCCTCGAAAACTAAAACTTTTGAAATAGGAAAAGAGCCTTTAATCACATTCTTTACCATTTGCAATCATAAAATTGTCTAGTATCTT
>NW_027063005.1:0-55317 GCF_032884065.1 Artemia franciscana
GTAACTATTATGGCGCGTAACGACTTACGCGCGCGGGGGGGCTTGGGGGGGGCGCGAAGCGCCCCCACCAACTAGGTGTTGGGGTGGCGCGAAGCGCCACCCCAACAGCTAGTATATAAAAATAAGTTGTCTGTCTGTGGATGTGTGGATGGATGTGTGGATGGATGTGTCAGGTGACGTCACCTGAAAAAACTGGATTAGGTGACGTCAAAACTGAAAAAACTAAAAAAAGGCAAAAACTACAAAAAAAACTAAAAACTAATAAAAAAAATAAAAAAGCTAAAAAACTAAAAAAACTATAAAGGTAAAAACCAATAAAAAACTAAAAAAAAAACTGAAAAAACTAAAAAAAGGCAAAAACTACAAAAAAAAACTAAAAACTAATAAAAAAAGTAAAAAAGCTAAAAAACTAAAAAAACTAAAAAAACTAAAAAAAGGTAAAAAACTAAAAAAAATAAAAAATAAAAAAAAACCAAAAAAAGGGAAAAAACTGAAAAATAAGCTAAAATAAAGGTAAAAACCAATAAAAAACTAAAAAAAAAAAGGAAAAAACTATCTATATATATAAAAATAAGTTGTCTGTCTGTGGATGTGTGGATGGATGTGTGGATGGATGTGTCAGGTGACGTCACCTGAAAAAACTGGATTAGGTGACGTCAAAACTGAAAAAACTAAAAAAAGGCAAAAACTACAAAAAAAACTAAAAACTAATAAAAAAAATAAAAAAGCTAAAAAACTAAAAAAACTATAAAGGTAAAAACCAATAAAAAACTAAAAAAAAAACTGAAAAAACTAAAAAAAGGCAAAAACTACAAAAAAAAACTAAAAACTAATAAAAAAAGTAAAAAAGCTAAAAAACTAAAAAAACTAAAAAAACTAAAAAAAGGTAAAAAACTAAAAAAAATAAAAAATAAAAAAAAACCAAAAAAAAGGAAAAAACTGAAAAATAAGCTAAAATAAAGGTAAAAACCAATAAAAAACTAAAAAAAAAAAGGAAAAAACTAATAAATGACGACACTCAAAGAGAAAGCGACCAGGACAAAAAACTAAAAAAAAGGCAAAAACTACAAAAAAACTAAAAACTAATAAAAAAAATAAAAAAGCTAAAAAACTAAAAAAACTAAAAAAGGTAAAAAACTAAAAAAAACTAAAAACTAAAAAAAAACTAAAAAAGGTAAAAACTAAAAGAACTAAAAAAGAAAAAAATAAATGACGACACTCAAAGAGAAAGCGACCAGGACAAAAGGAATGTTCGATTAGCAATCAACAAAGCACCGGGACACAGGGAGTATAAATGACGACCAGGACACAAGTAAAAAAAAAAATTAACAAAACTAAAAAGAAGGTAAAAACTACAAAAAAACTAAAAAGAAAAAAAAACTAAAAACTAATAAAAAAACTAAAAAATCTAAAAATCTAAATAAACTAAAAAAGAAAAAAAAAGGAAAAAAATAAAGGAGAAAAACAAAACTAAAAAACGAATGTATATACAGACCGGTACACCGGGATACAAATGACGACCGGGACACAGGGAATATAAATAACGACCGGGACACAGGGACACAACTACAACGGGGACACCGGGGGAAACAGGGGGATATAAATGACGACCGGGACAAAAAAACTAAAAAGAAATAAAAACTAAAAACTAATAAAAAAAACTAAAAAATCTAAAAATCTAAATAAGCTAAAAAAGAAAAAAAAAGGAAAAAAATAAAGGAGAAAAACAAAACTAAAAAACGAATGTATATACAGACCGGGACACCGGGATACAAATGATGACCGGGACCCGGGACACAGGGAATATAAATGACGACCGGGACACAGGGACACAACTACAACGGGGACACCGGGGGAAACAGGGGGATAACCTGACAATCTATTTATATGCAAAGACAATGGGACAGCAAAGAATGTTGTATATTCGCAAGTTTTACGTAGTTAAAACCATATATATATATATATCTATATTCACAGGTGGGACATAGGGACACAACTACAATGGCGCGTAACTATTATGGCGCGTAACGACTTACGCGCGCGGGGGGGCTTGGGGGGGGCGCGAAGCGCCCCCACCAACTAGGTGTTGGGGTGGCGCGAAGCGCCACCCCAACAGCTAGTATATATATATATATATATATATATATATATATATATATATATATATATATATATATATATATATATATACTAGCTGTATATACTAGCTAGTATATATATACTAGCTAGTATATACTAGTATATATTCTTAGTATATATATATATATATATATATATATATATATATATATATATATATATATATATATATATATATATATATATACTAGCTGTTGGGGTGCCTAGTTATATATATAAACACCTAGTTATATATATATATATATATATATATATATATATATATATATATATATATATATATATATATATATATATATATATATATATATATATATATATATATATATATATATATATATATATATATATATATATATATATGGTTTTAACTACGTAAAACTTGCGAATATACAACATTCTTTGCTGTCCCATTGTCTTTGCATATAAATAGATTGTCAGGTTTACCGACTCTTGAACATGCAACATATAATGGTCCAGGGGAAAACAATCTGTATTCAGATCTATACCTCATGATTCTAATGATTGCCCTTGAGCTTTGTTGATGGTGATTGCTAATCGACCATTCCCTGTCCCGGTGTCCCGGTCGTCATTTACATCCCCCTGTTTCCCCCGGTGTCCCCGTTGTAGTTGTGTCCCTGTGTCCCGGTCGTCATTTATATTCCCTTTGTCCCGGTCGTCATTTGTATCCCGGTGTCCCGGTCTGTATATACATTCGTTTTTTAGTTTTGTTTTTCTCCTTTATTTTTTTCGTTTTTTTTTCTTTTTTAGCTTATTTAGATTTTTAGATTTTTTAGTTTTTTTATTAGTTTTTAGTTTTTTTTTCTTTTTAGTTTTTTTGTCCCGGTCGTCATTTATATCCCCCTGTTTCCCCCGGTGTCCCCGTTGTAGTTGTGTCCCTGTGTCCCGGTCGTCATTTATATTCCCTGTGTCCCGGTCGTCATTTGTATCCCGGTGTACCGGTCTGTATATACATTCGTTTTTTAGTTTTGTTTTTCTCCTTTATTTTTTTCCTTTTTTTTTCTTTTTTAGTTTATTTAGATTTTTAGATTTTTTAGTTTTTTTAGTTTTTTTAGTTTTTTAGCTTTTTTACTTTTTTTATTAGTTTTTAGTTTTTTTGTAGTTTTTGCCTTTTTTTAGTTTTTTCAGTTTTTTTTTTAGTTTTTTATTGGTTTTTACCTTTATTTTAGCTTATTTTTCAGTTTTTTCCTTTTTTTTAGTTTTTTTTAGTTTTTAGTTTTTTTAGTTTTTTACTTTTTTTAGTTTTTTTAGTTTTTGTAGTTTTTTAGCTTTTTTATTTTTTTATTAGTTTTTAGTTTTTTTGTAGTTTTTGCCTTTTTTTTAGTTTTTTTAGTTTTTTAGCTTTTTTATTAGTTTTTAGTTTTTTTTGTAGTTTTTGCCTTTTTTTAGTTTTTTTAGTTTTTTAGCTTTTTTATTTTTTTTATTAGTTTTTAGTTTTTTTTGTAGTTTTTGCCTTTTTTTAGTTTTTTCAGTTTCGACGTCACCTGATCCAGTTTTTTCAGGTGACGTCACCTGATCCACGATCCACAGATCCACAGACAACTTATTTTTATATATATAGATAGTTTTTTTTTTTTTACTTATGTCCTGGTCTTCTTTTAGTTTTTACCTTTTTTAGTTTTTTTTAGTTTTTTAGATGAAAATTTTTTTTAGTTTTTTCCTTTTTTCTTTTTAGTTTTTTATTGGTTTTTACCTTTATTTTAGCTTATTTTTCAGTTTTTTCCTTTTTTTTAGTTTTTTTTATTTTTTATTTTTTTTAGTTTTTTACCTTTTTTTAGTTTTTTTAGTTTTTTTAGTTTTTTAGCTTTTTTACTTTTTTTATTAGTTTTTAGTTTTTTTTTGTAGTTTTTGCCTTTTTTTAGTTTTTTTAGTTTTTTTTTAGTTTTTTATTGGTTTTTACCTTTATTTTAGCTTATTTTTCAGTTTTTTCCTTTTTTTTTAGTTTTTTTTAGTTTTTAGTTTTTTTAGTTTTTTATCTTTTTTTAGTTTTTTTAGTTTTTTTAGTTTTTTAGCTTTTTTATTTTTTTTATTAGTTTTTAGTTTTTTTTGTAGTTTTTGCCTTTTTTTAGTTTTTTTAGTTTTTTAGCTTTTTTATTAGTTTTTAGTTTTTTTTGTAGTTTTTGCCTTTTTTTAGTTTTTTTAGTTTTTTAGCTTTTTTATTTTTTATATTAGTTTTTAGTTTTTTTTGTAGTTTTTGCCTTTTTTAGTTTTTTCAGTTTTGACGTCACCTAATCCAGTTTTTTCAGGTGACGTCACCTGACACATCCATCCACACATCCATCCACACATCCACAGACAGACAACTTATTTTTATATACTAGCTGTTGGGGTGGCGCTTCGCGCCACCCCAACACCTAGTTGGTGGGGGCGCTTCGCGCCCCCCCCAAGCCCCCCCGCGCGCGTAAGTCGTTACGCGCCATAATAGTTACGCGCCATTGTAGTTGTGTCCCTATGTCCCACCTGTGAATATAGATATATATATATATATATGGTTTTAACTACGTAAAACTTGCGAATATACAACATTCTTTGCTGTCCCATTGTCTTTGCATATAAATAGATTGTCAGGTTATCCCCCTGTTTCCCCCGGTGTCCCCGTTGTAGTTGTGTCCCTGTGTCCCGGTCGTCATTTATATTCCCTGTGTCCCGGGTCCCGGTCATCATTTGTATCCCGGTGTCCCGGTCTGTATATACATTCGTTTTTTAGTTTTGTTTTTCTCCTTTATTTTTTTCCTTTTTTTTTCTTTTTTAGCTTATTTAGATTTTTAGATTTTTTAGTTTTTTTTATTAGTTTTTAGTTTTTATTTCTTTTTAGTTTTTTTGTCCCGGTCGTCATTTATATCCCCCTGTTTCCCCCGGTGTCCCCGTTGTAGTTGTGTCCCTGTGTCCCGGTCGTTATTTATATTCCCTGTGTCCCGGTCGTCATTTGTATCCCGGTGTACCGGTCTGTATATACATTCGTTTTTTAGTTTTGTTTTTCTCCTTTATTTTTTTCCTTTTTTTTTCTTTTTTAGTTTATTTAGATTTTTAGATTTTTTAGTTTTTTTATTAGTTTTTAGTTTTTTTTTCTTTTTAGTTTTTTTGTAGTTTTTACCTTCTTTTTAGTTTTGTTAATTTTTTTTTTTACTTGTGTCCTGGTCGTCATTTATACTCCCTGTGTCCCGGTGCTTTGTTGATTGCTAATCGAACATTCCTTTTGTCCTGGTCGCTTTCTCTTTGAGTGTCGTCATTTATTTTTTTCTTTTTTAGTTCTTTTAGTTTTTACCTTTTTTAGTTTTTTTTTAGTTTTTAGTTTTTTTAGTTTTTTACCTTTTTTTAGTTTTTTTAGTTTTTTAGCTTTTTTATTTTTTTTATTAGTTTTTAGTTTTTTTGTAGTTTTTGCCTTTTTTTTTAGTTTTTTGTCCTGGTCGCTTTCTCTTTGAGTGTCGTCATTTATTAGTTTTTTCCTTTTTTTTTTTAGTTTTTTATTGGTTTTTACCTTTATTTTAGCTTATTTTTCAGTTTTTTCCTTTTTTTTAGTTTTTTTTTATTTTTTATTTTTTTTAGTTTTTTACCTTTTTTTAGTTTTTTTAGTTTTTTTAGTTTTTTAGCTTTTTTACTTTTTTTATTAGTTTTTAGTTTTTTTTTGTAGTTTTTGCCTTTTTTTAGTTTTTTCAGTTTTTTTTTTAGTTTTTTATTGGTTTTTACCTTTATAGTTTTTTTAGTTTTTTAGCTTTTTTATTTTTTTTATTAGTTTTTAGTTTTTTTTGTAGTTTTTGCCTTTTTTTAGTTTTTTCAGTTTTGACGTCACCTAATCCAGTTTTTTCAGGTGACGTCACCTGACACATCCATCCACACATCCATCCATCCATCCATCCACAGACAACTTATTTTTATATATATAGATATATATATATATATATATATATATATATATATATATATATATGTTTTTAACTACGTAAAACTTGCGAATATACAACATTCTTTGCTGTCCCATTGTCTGTGCATATGAATAGAATGTCAGATTTAACGACTCTTGAACATGCAACATATAATGGTTCATGGGAAAACAATCCGTATTCAGATCTATACCTCATGATTCTAATGATTGCCCTTGAGCTTTGTTGATGATGATTGTTAATCGACGATTCCCTGTGTCACCATCGTCATTTATATATCCCCCTGAGCCCCCCGGCGTCCCTGTTGTAGTTGTGTCCCCGTGTCCCGGTCGTCATGTCCCGGTGTCCCGGTCGTCATTTGTGTCCCGGTCTGTATATACATTCGTTTTTGAATTGGTCTTTTTTTAGGTTTTAGTTTTTTACCTTTTTTTAGTTTTTTTTTTTTTTTAGTTTTTTTCTCCTTTATTTTTCATTTCTTTCCCTTTTCATTTTATTTTCTATTTTAGTTTTTTTAGCTTTATAGCTTTTTTAGTTTTTTATTAGTTTTTAGTTTGTTTTTTTTTTAGTTTTTTTGTAGTTTTTGCCTTTTTTTTAGTTTTGAATTTTTTTACTTATGTCCTGGTCGTCATTTATACTCCCTGTGTCCCGGTCGTTATTTGTGTCCCGGTGCTTTGTTGATGGTGATTGCTAATCGAACATTCCTTGTGTCCCGGTCGTCATTTATATTCCCTATGTGCCGGTGTCCCGGTCGTCATTTGTGTCCCGATGTCCCGGTCTGTAATTTCGTCAGTCGAAAACATGACGTCAGTCGACACAGAAACATGACGTCACCTGACATATCCACAGACAGACAACTTATTTTTATATCTATAAATATATATATAAATATATATATGTATATTTTCTTTTTAGTTTTTTTGTAGTTTTTACCTTTTTTAGTTTTTTTCTTCTTTTGTATTAATGCTAAAGCCAAGGTTCAAACCTGGAGCCTCTCGGACCTAGAACCTGAAATATAACGCTTTACCAACTCAGCTACTTCGGCTTGAATACATTCGTTTTGAGCAGCTTCCTCGGGTGTTGCCATTTTAGGATCTTCAGTCATTTTACAATTAGAAATTTCTCTTTCAACGGTCTTCTTACAATTAAAAATTTGTCTTTGAACGATATTCTTAAATACCTGTGTCCTGGTCGTCATTTATATTCCCTGTGTCCCGGTCGTCATTTGTGTCCCGGTATCCCAGTCTGTAATTTCTCCTTGAGTGTCCCGGTCGTTATTTATATTCCCTCTGTCCCGGTCGTCATTTGTGTCCCGGTCTGTAATTTCTCTTTGAGTGTTTATTCTTTTTAGTATTTTTTAGTTTTTTACATTTTTTGTTTTTTCAGTTTTCTTTTTCTTCTTTATTTTTCAGCTTCACTATGAAATACATATCGCCGAACCTTTGTTTTTTTAACTAAAATCTGGTAGGCATTGATGACCTTATCCAAGTCAAGATCCCAAACCCAATCATCATCGCTATCAATTTCAGTTTTGATATGTTTTGACATTCGCTGTCCAGGTGGATCTTCATCTAACAGCGCAGTTTTGCGTTCTTTAGCCTCAAGCCTGTTTCCTTGCTGTTCTTTTGATTCCTCGGTACGCTTTCTTTTCTGACTTTCTCTATCAGCAGCAAGTTTTTTGGCATAGACTCTTTGAGCATCTTCATCGGCTTTTGCCATTGTAAGTTCATCAGTCATTTTAAACTTAAACATTAATAGATTTCTACGTGAACATATATGTCTTAAATATCTTTAATGACGTCACCGTCATAGCAAAAATGACGACAACTAACTTCATGACGCAAGTCGACACAGAAACATGACGTCACCTGATCCACAGACAGACAACTTATTTTTATATATATAGATAGATATAATTCTAAAATTGTCAGGTAATTTTCTATTTTGAAATAAAAACTAAAAATTATTGCTCAGACAACATAAATATTTTTGATATTTACATAATAGCTTTAGTGGTTCTGGACTGAAAACTAAATATTCTAATCAAATTGGGAATTGCGATCTTTTAGGTTGAAAAGGCAGATCCATTGGAATCATGAGAATGCGTGGAATAAGAAAAGCCTCACCCTCAAAAGGCCCTATCAAGATTGTTGCCTCTATTACGTTATAACAGACATAACACGTCATTTGTGTCCCGGTGTCCCGGTCTGTAGTTTCGTTAGTCGACAAACATGACGTCAGACGACAAACAACTTCATGACGACATACAGCTCAATCCTTATAATGACGTCAGTCGACAAACATGACGTCAGTCGACAGACAGACAAACAACTTATTTTTATATATATAGAAGATATATATATATATATATATATATATATATATATATATATATATATATATACTAGCTGTTGGGGTGGCGCTTCGCGCCACCCCAACACCTAGTTGGTGGGGGCGCTTCGCGCCCCCCCCAAGCCCCCCCGCGCGCGTAAGTCGTTACGCGCCATAATAGTTACGTGCCATTGTAGTTGTGTCCCTATGTCCCACCTGTGAATATAGATATATATATATATATATGGTTTTAACTACGTAAAACTTGCGAATATACAACATTCTTTGCTGTCCCATTGTCTTTGCATATAAATAGATTGTCAGGTTATCCCCCTGTTTCCCCCGGTGTCCCCGTTGTAGTTGTGTCCCTGTGTCCCGGTCGTCATTTATATTCCCTGTGTCCCGCGTCCCGGTCATCATTTGTATCCCGGTGTCCCGGTCTGTATATACATTCGTTTTTTAGTTTTGTTTTTCTCCTTTATTTTTTTCCTTTTTTTTTCTTTTTTAGCTTATTTAGATTTTTAGATTTTTTAGTTTTTTTTATTAGTTTTTAGTTTTTATTTCTTTTTAGTTTTTTTGTCCCGGTCGTCATTTATATCCCCCTGTTTCCCCCGGTGTCCCCGTTGTAGTTGTGTCCCTGTGTCCCGGTCGTTATTTATATTCCCTGTGTCCCGGTCGTCATTTGTATCCCGGTGTACCGGTCTGTATATACATTCGTTTTTTAGTTTTGTTTTTCTCCTTTATTTTTTTCCTTTTTTTTTCTTTTTTAGTTTATTTAGATTTTTAGATTTTTTAGTTTTTTTATTAGTTTTTAGTTTTTTTTTCTTTTTAGTTTTTTTGTAGTTTTTACCTTCTTTTTAGTTTTGTTAATTTTTTTTTTTACTTGTGTCCTGGTCGTCATTTATACTCCCTGTGTCCCGGTGCTTTGTTGATTGCTAATCGAACATTCCTTTTGTCCTGGTCGCTTTCTCTTTGAGTGTCGTCATTTATTTTTTTCTTTTTTAGTTCTTTTAGTTTTTACCTTTTTTAGTTTTTTTTTAGTTTTTAGTTTTTTTAGTTTTTTACCTTTTTTTAGTTTTTTTAGTTTTTTAGCTTTTTTATTTTTTTTATTAGTTTTTAGTTTTTTTGTAGTTTTTGCCTTTTTTTTAGTTTTTTGTCCTGGTCGCTTTCTCTTTGAGTGTCGTCATTTATTAGTTTTTTCCTTTTTTTTTTTAGTTTTTTATTGGTTTTTACCTTTATTTTAGCTTATTTTTCAGTTTTTTCCTTTTTTTTAGTTTTTTTTTATTTTTTATTTTTTTTAGTTTTTTACCTTTTTTTAGTTTTTTTAGTTTTTTTAGTTTTTTAGCTTTTTTACTTTTTTTATTAGTTTTTAGTTTTTTTTTGTAGTTTTTGCCTTTTTTTAGTTTTTTCAGTTTTTTTTTTAGTTTTTTATTGGTTTTTACCTTTATAGTTTTTTTAGTTTCTTAGCTTTTTTATTTTTTTTATTAGTTTTTAGTTTTTTTTTGTAGTTTTTGCCTTTTTTTAGTTTTTTCAGTTTTGACGTCACCTAATCCAGTTTTTTCAGGTGACGTCACCTGACACATCCATCCACACATCCATCCACACATCCACAGACAGACAACTTATTTTTATATATATAGATATATATATATATATATATATATATATATATATATATATATATATATATATATATATATATATATGTTTTTAACTACGTAAAACTTGCGAATATACAACATTCTTTGTTGTCCCATTGTCTGTGCATATAAATAGATTGTCAGGTTTACCGACTCTTGAACATGCAACATATAATGGTCCATGGGAAAACAATCCGTATTCAGATCTATACCTCATGATTCTAATGATTGCCCTTGAGCTTTGTTGATGGTGATTGCTAATCGACCATTCCCTTTGTTGCCGTCGTCATTTATATATCCCCCTGTGCCCCCCGGCGTCCCCGTTGTAGTTGTGTCCCTGTGTTCCGGTCGTCATTTATATTCCCTGTGTCCCGGTCGTCATTTTTGTCCCGGTGTCCCAGTCTGTGATTTCTCTTTGAGTGCCCCGGGCGTCATTTATATTCCTCGTGTCCCGGTGTCCCGGTCGTCATTTGTGTCCCGGTGTCCCGGTCTGTATATACATTCGTTTTTGAATTGGTCTGTTTTTTAGTTTTTAGTTTTTTACCTTTTTTTAGTTTTTTTAGCTACACCTCACTTGAGGTATACCTTTAACTTGATTCCCCCAAAAAGAAGATCAGGCTCTAAAATTATGTTTATAATCTTGTCAAATATGTTTGATGTTTGTACCTTTGTATGATGTTGTCAAATATGATGTCATGCTTGTCTGTAATGAAATATGGAATAGTTCATTAAACACTAAACTATTACCTTAGAATTATGCAAGGTTTACAAATATCATAAGATTGCAGTTATTTTTACAAACAGTAAGGTAACCTAAAGTGATGTTTTAGATATTTTTAAACCACATGTCCCAAATACAATTAGCGACGTTTTGATTTGAATTGACTATGTTATGCCACAGATCTTGTGAGATTCAAGAAATTGTACGAAAAGTAGCTCAGGAGGAAGCAGACAACCCTGACCCAAAATTAATGTCAAAAATTACAAAATGTACTTCTGAACTACTAGCACGAACTCGTGTAATGACCTATGTCTGGAGCAAGTTGAATCGAAGTAAGAAATGGTCCCATATAGAAAAATGGTTACTTCTTCTCGATTATCGAGTAAAAGAAGGGAATAAAGAAATACTCGAGGACTGTAAAAGTCACCTTTGCGCGATTGCAATTGTGGAACAGCAATGTAGCATCAAGAGACATGGGGAGCACATTAGTACACTATTGACCGAAATCCCTATTTAAATAAATTGAAGTTCCTTGGCTTGAATAACAAGAAAAATCCATTAGCTTGAATTATTAGTAATAATGGTGGGTGCAGCAAATATGTTAAAAGTAGAATAACCAAGGCAAAAGGTGTTTTTTACTGTTGGCTTTAAAATCCTGTTTAAAATCTTGTCAAATATGTCTGATGTTTGTATGACGTTGTCAAATATGATATCATATTTGGGTGTATCGCAATACAGAAAAGTCAATGCAACATTTAACTATTACTTTAGAATTACACAAGATTTTCAAAAATTGTAAATTGCATAAATTTTGCAAACAGTAAGGTAATCTTGCGTGATATTTCAAATATTTCTAAACCTTACGTTACAAACACAATCAGCGACATTTTGATTTGAATTCGTAATATATAACTAGATTTAAGACAGAACAGATTTAGAACAGCTTCGAATAAAATATACAATGTTATTTTTGAAAAAGAAGTATGAGATAGTCGACATTGTAAGAAAAGTAGCTCACGACGAAGGAGACAACCTTGACCCAAAACTCGTGTCAAAAGTTGCAAAATGTACTTCTGAGCCCCGCGCGTTAAGTCGTGTAATGACTTATGTCTGGAACAAGTTGCTTCGAAGTAACAAATGGTGCCACATCAAAAAATTGTTACTTCTTCTCGAGAGTCTAGTAAAAGAGGAGAATAAAGAAATTCTCGAGGATTGTAAAAGTCACTTTGGTGCAATTGCAGCTGTGGGAAAGAAATGGAGGAAAAAGAAACATGGGAAGGACATTGTTGATTTAGTTGATCAGCTTATGGTTTGCATTTTGGAACGAACTTCTGCTACTGAATCAAACATATTGTTTAAACATATCTTAGAATATTTTCTATCACAGCATCTTTCTGATGCTGTGATAGAAAATATTCTAAGATATGTAAATATATTAATAAAAGAAATCAATGAATTTGATCTCTTTGTCAAAACCAATTTTGACAAAGAGGAAGTATTGGACGAAGATATTAAGGTCATTGAGACTAAAAGCAAAATCATCGAGAAAAAAATAAGAGAATTTGGAAATATTGAAGTAAATAACATAGCTTCAAGAATACAAAAATTCCAGCATTCAGCAATTGAAGAAAGCTTTCAAAAAGTGATGTCTAATTACAGGATTCAACTTACTTCAATTAATTGTCTAAAAGAAAACTTGAACCTTTTATCCCCTGACATTACAAAAGTAATGGAAGTGGGGAAGTGTGAACTTACTGACACTGTAGACACACACAAAAAAACTATGGATCTTGAATTATCTATCAAACAATTATCTTCCATGCAAGAAGATATTTCTTTTCTGGTCCAACGACAGGGTGATTTAGTTGATAACATAGAGTCAAACATGGACCAGACAGAAGACTATGTCCAACGAGGGGCAGACCGAACAAAACAAGGCTCGAAGTTCCAAAGAAAATCTAGAAGAAAATTGATTTTTGGGGGTATTTGTTCCCTCAGTTTAATTTCTATTTTGACCGTAACTTTAATTTTGTTACTTTAAGGATATGGGTTTGAAAGAAAGTCTGAAGAATGAAAGAACGTTGTATGATTGAAAGAAGAACGTTGGATGATTGATATAAGGTTGGATGATTGAAAAAGGTTGGATTATTGAAAGAAGGTTGGATGATTGAAAGAAGGTTATAGACGATTGAAGAATGGTTCGAAGATTGAAAAAAGGTCGGTTGTTCGAAAGAAGATAGGAAAATTGAAAGAAAATTTGTATGATTGAAAGAAGAAGGTTGGATGATTGATAAAAGGTTGGATGATTGAAAAAGGTTGGATTATTGAAAGAAGGTTGGATGATTGAAAGAAGGTTATAGAGGATTGAAGAATGGTTCGATGATTGAAAAAAGGTCGGTTGTTCGAAAGAAGATTGGAAAATTGAAAGAGGATTATTGAAAGAAGGTTGGGTGATTGAAAGAAGGTTATAGACGATTGAAGAATGGTTCGATGATTGAAAAAAATTGGTTGTTTGAAAGAAGATTGGAAAATTGAAAGAAAGGTTGTATGATTGAAAGAAGAAGGTTGGATGATTGATATAAGGTTGGATGATTGAAAAAAGTTGGACTATTGAAAGATGGTTGGATGATTGAAAGAAGGTTATAGACGATTGAAGAATGGTTCGATAATTGAAAACAGGTCGGTTGTTCGAAAGAAGATTAGAAAATTGAAAGAAAGGTTGAATGATTGAAAGAAGAAGGTTGGATGATTGATATAAGGTTGGATGATTGAAAAAGGTTGGATTATTGAAAGAAGGTTATAGACGATTGAAGAATGGTTCGATTATTGAAAAAAGGTCGGTTGTTCGAAAGAAGATTGGAAAATTGAAAGAAAGATTGTATGATTGAAAGAAGTAGGTTGGATGATTGATATAACGTTGGATGATTGAAAAGGTTGGATTATTGAAAGAAGGTTGGATGATTGAAAGAAGGTTATAGACGATTGAAGAATGGTTCGATGATTGAAAAAAGGTCGGTTGTTCGAAAGAAGATTGGAAAATTGAAAGAAAGGTTGTATGATTGAGAGAAGAAGGTTGGATGATTGATATAAGGTTAGATGATTGATATAAGGTTGGATGATTCAAAAAGGTTGGATTATTGAAAGAAGGTTGGATGATTGAAAGAAGTTTATAGACGATTGAAGAATGGTTCGATGATTGAAAAAAAAGTCGGTTGTTTGAAAGAAGATTTGAAAATTGAAAGAAAGTTTGTATGATTGAAAGAAGAAGGTTGGATGATTGATATAAGGTTAGATGATTGAAAAAGGTTGGATTATTGAAGAAGATTGGAAAATTGAAAGAAAGGTTGTATAATTGAAAGAAGAAGGTTGGATGATTGATATAAGGTTGGATTATTGAAAAAGGTTGGATTATTGAAAGAAGGTTGGATGATTGAAAGAAGGTTATAGACGATTGAAGAATGGTTCGATGATTGAAAAATGGTCGGTTGTTCGAAAGAAGATTGGAAAATTGAAAGAAAGGTTGGATGATTGAAAGAAGAAGGTTGGATGATTGATATAAGGTTGGATGATTGAAAAAGGTTGGATTATTGAAAAAAGGTTGGATGATTGAAAGAATGTTATAGACGATTGAAGAATGGTTTGATGATTGAAAAAAGGTCGGTTGTTCGAAAGAATATTGGAAAATTGAAAGAAAGGTTGTGTGATTGGAAGAAGAAGGTTGGATGATTGAAAAAGGTTGGACTATTGAAAGAAGGTTGGGTGATTGAAAGAAGGTTATAGACGATTGAAGAATGGTTCGATGATTGAAAAAAGGTCGGTTGTTCGAAAGAAGATTGGAAAATTGAAAGAAAGGTTGTATGATTGAAAGAAGAAGGTTGGATGATTGATATAAGGTTGGATGATTGAAAAAGGTTGGATTATTGAAAGAAGGTTGGATGATTGAAAGAAGGTTATAGACGATTGAAGAATGGTTCGATTATTGAAAAAAGGTCGGTTGTTCGAAAGAAGATTGGAAGATTGAAAGAAAGATTGTATGATTGAAAGAAGAAGGTTGGATGATTGATATAACGTTGGATGATTGATAAGGTTGGATTATTGAAAGAAGGTTGGATGATTGAAAGAAGGTTATAGACGATTGAAGAATGATTCGATGATTGAAAAAAGGTTGTGATTGTATCATAAAGTGATTGTATCAATCATAAAGTTTTATGATTGAAAGAAGAAGGTTGGATGATTGATATAAGGTTGGATGATTGAAAAAGGTTGGATTATTGAAAGAAGGTTGGATGATTGAAAGAAGGTTATAGACGATTGAAGAATGGTTCGATGATTGAAAAATGGTCGGTTGTTCGAAAGAAGATTGGAAAATTGAAAGAAAGGTTATATGACTGAAAGAAAAAGGTTGGATGATTGATATAAGGTTGGATGATTGAAAAAGGTTGGATTATTGAAAGAAGGTTGGATGATAAAGAAGGTTATAGACGATTGAAGAATGGTTCGATGATTAAAAAAGGGTCGGTTGTTCGAAAGAAGATTGGAAAATTGAAAGAAAGGTTGTATGATTGAAAGAAGAAGGTTGGATGATTGATATAAAGTTAGATGATTGAAAAAGGTTGGATTATTGAAGAAGATTGGAAAATTGAAAGAAAGGTTGGATGATTGATATAAGGTTGGATGATTGAAAAAGGTTGGATTATTGAAAGAAGGTTGGATGATTGAAAGAAGGTTATAGACGATTGAAGAATGGTTCGATGATTGAAAAATGGTCGGTTGTTCGCAAGAAGATTGGAAAATTGAAAGAAAGATTGTATGATTGAAAGAAGAAGGTTTAGTGATTAATATAAGGTTGGATAATTGAAACTAAATGGATTATTGAAAGAAGGTTGGATGATTGAAAGAAGGTTATAGACAATTGAAAAATGGTTCGATGATTGAAAAAAGGTCGGTTGTTCGAAATAAGATTGGAAAATTGAAAAAAAGGCTGTATGATTCAAAGAAGAAGGTTGGATGATTGATATAAGGTTGGATGATTGAAAAGGTTGGATTATTGAAAGAAGGTTGGATGATTGAAAGAAGGTTATAGACGATTGAAGAATGGTTCGATGATTAAAAAAAGGTCGGTTGTTCGAAATAAGATTGTAAAATTGAAAGAAAGGTTGTATGATTGAAAGAAGAAGGTTGGATGATTGATATAAGGTTGGATGATTGAAAAAGGTTGGATTATTGAAAGAAGGTTGGATGATTGAAAGAAGGTTATAGACGATTGAAGAATGGTTCGATGATTGAAAAAAGGTTGGTTGTTCGAAAGAAGATAGGAAAATGGAAAGAAAGGTTGTATGATTGAAAGAAGAAGGTTGGATGATTGATATAAGGTTGGATGATTGAAAAAGGTGTGATTATTGAAAGAAGGTTGGATGATTGAAAGAAGGTTATAGACGATTGAAGAATGGTTCGATGATTGAAAAAAGGTCTGTTGTTCGAAAGAAGATTGGAAAATTGACAGAAAGGTTGTATGATTGAAAGAAGAAGGTTGGATGATTGATATAAGGTTGGATGATTGAAAAAGGTTGGATAATTGAAAGAAGGTTGGATGATTGAAAGAAGGTTATAGACGATTGAAGAATGGTTCGATGATTGAAAAAAGGTCAGTTGTTCGAAAGAAGATAGGAAAATTGAAAGAAAGGTTGTATGATTGAAAGAAGAAGGTTGGATGATTGATAACAGGTTGGATGATTGAAAAACGTTGGATTATTGAAAGAAGGTTGGATGATTGAAAGAAGGTTATAGACGATTGAAGAATGGTTCGATGATTGAAAAAAAGGTCGGTTGTTCGAAAGAAGATTAGAAAATTGAAAGAAAGGTTGTATGATTGAAAGAAGGAGGTTGGAGTATTGAAAGAAGGTTGGATGACTGAAAGAAGGTTATAGACGATTGAAGAATGGTTCGATGATTGAAAATAGGTCGGTTGTTCGAAAGAAGATTGGAAAATTGAAAGAAAGGTTGTATGATTGAAAGAAAAAGGTTGGATGATTGATGTAAGGTTGGATGATTGAAAAAGTTTGGATTATTGAAAGAAGGTTGCCTGATTAAAAGAAGGTTATAGACGATTGAAGAATGGTGCGATGATTGAAAAAAGGTCGGTTGTTCGAACGAAGATTGGAAAATTGAAAGAAAAGTTGTATGATTGAAAAAAGAGGGTTGGATGATTGATATAAGGTTGGATGATTGAAAAAGGTTGGATAGAAAGATTTAAAGTTGAATAAAGATGAAATATTAAAGTTGAATAGAAAGAAGGTTGGATGATTGAAAGAAGGTTATAGACGATTGAAGAATGGTTCGATGATTGAAAAAAGGTCGGTTGTTCGAAAGAAGATTGGAAAATTGAAAGAAAGGTTGATTGAAAGAAGAAGGTTGGATGATTGATATAAGGTTGGATGATTGAAAAAGGTTGGATTATTGAAAGAAGGTTGGATGATTGAAAGAAGGTTATAGGCGATTGGAAAATGGTTCGATGATTGAAGAAAGGTTGGTTGTTCGAAAGAAGATTGGAGAATAGAAAGAAAGGTTGTATGATTTAAAGAAGAAGGTTGGATGATTGATATAAGGTTGGATGATTGAAAAAGGTTGGATTATTGAAAGAAGGTTGGATGATAAAGAAGGTTATAGACGATTGAAGAATGGTTCGATGATTAAAAAAAGGTCGGTTGTTCGAAAGAAGATTGGAAAATTGAAATAAAGGTTGTTTGATTGAAAGAAGAAGGTTGGATGATTGAAAAAGGTCGGATTATTGAAAGAAGGTTGGATGATTGAAAGAAGGTTATAGACGATTGAAGAATGGTTCGATGATTGAAAAAAGGTCGGTTGTTCGAAAGAAGATTGGAAAATTGAAAGAAAGGTTTTATGATTGAAAGAAGAAGGTTGGATGATTGATATAAGGTTGGATGATTGAAAAAGGTTGGATTATTGAAAGAAGGTTGGATAATTGAAAGAAGGATTGAAGAATGGTTCGATGATTGAAAAAAGGTCGGTTGTTCGAAAGAAGATAGGAAAATTGAAAGAAAGGTTGTATGATTGAAAGAAGAAGGTTGGATGATTGATATAAGGTTGGATGATTGAAAAAGGTTGGATTATAGAAAGAAGGTTGGATGATTGAAAGAAGGTTATAGACGATTGAAGAATGGTTCGATGATTGAAAAAAGGTCGGTTGTTCGAAAGAAGATTGTAAAATTGAAAGAAAGGTTGTATGACTGAAAGAAGAAGGTTGGATGATTGATATAAGGTTGGATGATTGAAAAAGGTTGGATTATTGAAAGAAGGTTGGATGATTGAAAGAAGGTTATAGACGATTGAAAAATGGTTCGATTATTGAAAAAAGGTCGGTTGTTCGAAAGAAGATTGGAAGATTGAAAGAAAGATTGTATGATTGAAAGAAGAAGGTTGGATGATTGATATAACGTTGGATGATTGATAAGGTTGGATTATTGAAAGAAGGTTGGATGATTGAAAGAAGGTTATAGACGATTGAAGAATGATTCGATGATTGAAAAAAGGTTTTGATTGTATCATAAAGTGATTGTATCAATCATAAAGTTTTATGATTGAAAGAAGAAGGTTGGATGATTGATATAAGGTTGGATGATTGAAAAAGGTTGGATTATTGAAAGAAGGTTGGATGATTGAAAGAAGGTTATAGACGATTGAAGAATGGTTCGATGATTGAAAAATAGTCGGTTGTTCGAAAGAAGATTGGAAAATTGAAAGAAAGGTTATATGACTGAAAGAAAAAGGTTGGATGATTGATATAAGGTTGGATGATTGAAAAAGGTTGGATTATTGAAAGAAGGTTGGATGATAAAGAAGGTTATAGACGATTGAAGAATGGTTCGATGATTAAAAAAGGGTCGGTTGTTCGAAAGAAGATTGGAAAATTGAAAGAAAGGTTGTATGATTGAAAGAAGAAGGTTGGATGATTGATATAAAGTTAGATGATTGAAAAAGGTTGGATTATTGAAGAAGATTGGAAAATTGAAAGAAAGGTTGGATGATTGATATAAGGTTGGATGATTGAAAAAGGTTGGATTATTGAAAGAAGGTTGGATGATTGAAAGAAGGTTATAGACGATTGAAGAATGGTTCGATGATTGAAAAATGGTCGGTTGTTCGCAAGAAGATTGGAAAATTGAAAGAAAGATTGTATGATTGAAAGAAGAAGGTTTAGTGATTAATATAAGGTTGGATAATTGAAACTGAATGGATTATTGAAAGAAGGTTGGATGATTGAAAGAAGGTTATAGACAATTGAAAAATGGTTCGATGATTGAAAAAAGGTCGGTTGTTCGAAATAAGATTGGAAAATTGAAAAAAAGGCTGTATGATTCAAAGAAGAAGGTTGGATGATTGATATAAGGTTGGATGATTGAAAAGGTTGGATTATTGAAAGAAGGTTGGATGATTGAAAGAAGGTTATAGACGATTGAAGAATGGTTCGATGATTAAAAAAAGGTCGGTTGTTCGAAATAAGATTGTAAAATTGAAAGAAAGGTTGTATGATTGAAAGAAGAAGGTTGGATGATTGATATAAGGTTGGATGATTGAAAAAGGTTGGATTATTGAAAGAAGGTTGGATGATTGAAAGAAGGTTATAGACGATTGAAGAATGGTTCGATGATTGAAAAAAGGTTGGTTGTTCGAAAGAAGATAGGAAAATGGAAAGAAAGGTTGTATGATTGAAAGAAGAAGGTTGGATGATTGATATAAGGTTGGATGATTGAAAAAGGTGTGATTATTGAAAGAAGGTTGGATGATTGAAAGAAGGTTATAGACGATTGAAGAATGGTTCGATGATTGAAAAAAGGTCTGTTGTTCGAAAGAAGATTGGAAAATTGACAGAAAGGTTGTATGATTGAAAGAAGAAGGTTGGATGATTGATATAAGGTTGGATGATTGAAAAAGGTTGGATAATTGAAAGAAGGTTGGATGATTGAAAGAAGGTTATAGACGATTGAAGAATGGTTCGATGATTGAAAAAAGGTCAGTTGTTCGAAAGAAGATAGGAAAATTGAAAGAAAGGTTGTATGATTGAAAGAAGAAGGTTGGATGATTGATAACAGGTTGGATGATTGAAAAACGTTGGATTATTGAAAGAAGGTTGGATGATTGAAAGAAGGTTATAGACGATTGAAGAATGGTTCGATGATTGAAAAAAAGGTCGGTTGTTCGAAAGAAGATTAGAAAATTGAAAGAAAGGTTGTATGATTGAAAGAAGGAGGTTGGAGTATTGAAAGAAGGTTGGATGACTGAAAGAAGGTTATAGACGATTGAAGAATGGTTCGATGATTGAAAATAGGTCGGTTGTTCGAAAGAAGATTGGAAAATTGAAAGAAAGGTTGTATGATTGAAAGAAAAAGGTTGGATGATTGATGTAAGGTTGGATGATTGAAAAAGTTTGGATTATTGAAAGAAGGTTGCCTGATTAAAAGAAGGTTATAGACGATTGAAGAATGGTGCGATGATTGAAAAAAGGTCGGTTGTTCGAACGAAGATTGGAAAATTGAAAGAAAAGTTGTATGATTGAAAAAAGAGGGTTGGATGATTGATATAAGGTTGGATGATTGAAAAAGGTTGGATAGAAAGATTTAAAGTTGAATAAAGATGAAATATTAAAGTTGAATAGAAAGAAGGTTGGATGATTGAAAGAAGGTTATAGACGATTGAAGAATGGTTCGATGATTGAAAAAAGGTCGGTTGTTCGAAAGAAGATTGGAAAATTGAAAGAAAGGTTGATTGAAAGAAGAAGGTTGGATGATTGATATAAGGTTGGATGATTGAAAAAGGTTGGATTATTGAAAGAAGGTTGGATGATTGAAAGAAGGTTATAGGCGATTGGAAAATGGTTCGATGATTGAAGAAAGGTTGGTTGTTCGAAAGAAGATTGGAGAATAGAAAGAAAGGTTGTATGATTTAAAGAAGAAGGTTGGATGATTGATATAAGGTTGGATGATTGAAAAAGGTTGGATTATTGAAAGAAGGTTGGATGATAAAGAAGGTTATAGACGATTGAAGAATGGTTCGATGATTAAAAAAAGGTCGGTTGTTCGAAAGAAGATTGGAAAATTGAAATAAAGGTTGTTTGATTGAAAGAAGAAGGTTGGATGATTGAAAAAGGTTGGATTATTGAAAGAAGGTTGGATGATTGAAAGAAGGTTATAGACGATTGAAGAATGGTTCGATGATTGAAAAAAGGTCGGTTGTTCGAAAGAAGATTGGAAAATTGAAAGAAAGGTTATATGATTGAAAGAAGAAGGTTGGATGATTGATATAAGGTTGGATGATTGAAAAAGGTTGGATTATTGAAAGAAGGTTGGATAATTGAAAGAAGGATTGAAGAATGGTTCGATGATTGAAAAAAGGTCGGTTGTTCGAAAGAAGATAGGAAAATTGAAAGAAAGGTTGTATGATTGAAAGAAGAAGGTTGGATGATTGATATAAGGTTGGATGATTGAAAAAGGTTGGATTATAGAAAGAAGGTTGGATGATTGAAAGAAGGTTATAGACGATTGAAGAATGGTTCGATGATTGAAAAAAGGTCGGTTGTTCGAAAGAAGATTGTAAAATTGAAAGAAAGGTTGTATGATTGAAAGAAGAAGGTTGGATGATTGATATAAGGTTGGATGATTGAAAAAGGTTTGATTATTGAAAGAAGGTTGGATGATAAAGAAGGTTATAGACGATTGAAGAATGGTTCGATAATTAATAAAAGGTCGGTTGTTCGAAAGAAGATTGAAAAATTGAAAGAAAGGTTGTATGGATTGAAAGAAGAAGGTTGGATGATTGATATAAGGTTGGGTGATTGAAAAAGGTTGAATTATTGAAAGAAGGTTGGATGATTGAAAGAAGGTTATAGACGATTGAAGAATGGTTCGATGATTGAAAAAAGGTCGGTTGTTCGAAAAAAGATTGGAAAATTGAAATAAAGGCTGTATGATTGAAAGAAGAAGGTTGGATGATTGATATAAGGTTGGATGATTGAAAAAGGTTGGATTATTGAAAGAACGTTGGATGATTGAAAGAAGGCTATAGACAATTGAAGAATAGTTCGATGGTTGAAAAAAGGTCTGTTGTTTGAAAGAAGATAGGAAAATTGAAAGAAAGGTTGTATGATTGAAAGAAGAAGGTTGGATGATTGATATAAGGTTGGATGATTGAAAAAGGTTGGATTATTGAAAGAAGGTTGGATGATTGAAAGAAGGTTATAGACGATTGAAGAATGGTTCGATGATTGAAAAAAGGTCGGTTGTTCGAAAGAAGAATGGAAAATTGAAAGAAAGGTTGTATTATTGAAAGAAGAAGGTTGGATTATTGATATAAGGTTG
Source organism: Artemia franciscana (assembly GCF_032884065.1). Taxonomy (NCBI): domain Eukaryota; kingdom Metazoa; phylum Arthropoda; class Branchiopoda; order Anostraca; family Artemiidae; genus Artemia; species Artemia franciscana. Next base: position 22,103 of record NW_027063005.1, read on the forward strand.
GATGATTGAAAAAGGTTGGATAATTGAAAGAAGGTTGGATGATTGAAAGAAGGTTATAGACGATTGAAGAATGGTTCGATGATTGAAAAAAGGTCGGTTGTTCGAAAGAAGATAGAAAAATTTAAAGAAAGGTTGTATGATTGAAAGAAGAAGGTTGGATGATTGATATAAGGTTGGATGATTGAAAAAGGTTGGATTATTGAAAGAAGGTTTGATGATTGAAAGAAGGTTATAGACGATTGAAGAATTGTTCGATGATTGAAAAAAAGGTCGGTTGTTCGAAAGAAGATTAGAAAATTGAAAGAAAGGTTGTATGATTGAAAGAAGAAGGTTGGAGTATTGAAAGAAGGCTGGATGATTGAAAGGAGGTTATAGACTATTGAAGAATGGTTCGAAGATTGAAAAAAGGACGGTTGTTCGAAAGAAGATTGGAAAATTGAAAGAAAGGTTGTATGATTGAAAGAAGAAGGTTGGATGATTGATATAAGGTTGGATGATTGAAAAAGGTTGGATTATTGAAAGAAGGTTGGATGATTGAAAGAAGGTTATAGACGATTGAAGAATGGTTCGATGATTGAAAAAAGGTCGGTTGTTCGAAAGAAAATTGGAAAATTGAAAGAAAAGTTGTATGATTTAAAGAAGAAGGTTGGATGATTGATATAAGGTTGGATGATTGAAAAAGGTTGGATAATTGAAAGAAGGTTGGATGATTGAAAGAAGGTTATAGACGATTGAAGAATGGTTCGATGATTGAAAAAAGGTCGGTTGTTCGAAAGAAGATAGAAAAATTTAAAGAAAGGTTGTATGATTGAAAGAAGAAGGTTGGATGATTGATATAAGGTTGGATGATTGAAAAAGGTTTGATTATTGAAAGAAGGTTGGATGATAAAGAAGGTTATAGACGATTGAAGAATGGTTCGATGATTGAAAAAAAGGTCGGTTGTTCGAAAGAAGATTAGAAAATTGAAAGAAAGGTTGTATGATTGAAAGAAGAAGGTTGGAGTATTGAAAGAAGGTTGGATGATTGAAAGAAGGCTATAGACTATTGAAGAATGGTTCGAAGATTGAAAAAAGGACGGTTGTTCGAAAGAAGATAGGAAAATTGAAAGAAAGGTTGTATGATTGAAAGAAGAAGGTTGGATGATTGATATAAGGTTGGATGATTGAAAAAGGTTGAATTATTGAAAGAAGGTTGGATGATTGAAAGAAGGTTATTGACGATTGAAGAATGGTTCGATGATTGAAAAAAGGTCGGTTGTTCGAAAGAAAATTGGAAAATTGAAAGAAAGGTTGTATTATTGAAAGAAGAAGGTTGGATGATTGATATACGGTTGGATGATTGAAAAAGGTTGGATAATTGAAAGAAGGTTGGATGATTGAAAGAAGGTTATAGACGATTGAAGAATGGTTCGATGATTGAAAAAAGGTCGGTTGTTCGAAAGAAGATAGAAAAATTGAAAGGAAGGTTTTATGATTGAAAGAAGAAGGTTGGATGATTGATATAAAGTTGGATGATTGAAAAAGGTTGGATTATTGAAAGAAGGTTGGATGATTGAAAGAAGGTTATAGACTATTGAAGATTGGTTCGAAGATTGAAAAAAGGTCGGTTGTTCAAAATAAGATTGGAAAATTGAAAGAAAGGTTGAATGATTGAAAGAAGAAGGTTGGATGATTGATATAAGGTTGGATGATTGAAAAAGGTTGGATTATTGAAAGAAGGTTGGATGATTGAAAGAAGGTTATAGACGATTGAAGAATGGTAAGATGATTGAAAAAAGGTCGGTTGTTCGAAAGAAGATTGGAAAATTGAAAGAAAGGTTGATTGAAAGAAGAATGTTGGATGATTGATATAAGGTTGGATGATTGAAAAAGGTTGGATTTTTGAAAGAAGGTTGGATGATTGAAAGAAGGTTAAAGGCGATTGAAAAATGGTTTGATGATTGAAAAAAGGTCGGTTGTTCGAAAGAAGATTGGAAAATTGAAAGAAAGGTTGTATGATTGAAAGAAAAAGGTTGATTGATTGATATAAGGTTGGATGTTTGAAAAAGGTTGGATTATTGAAAGAAGGTTGGATGATTGAAAGAAGGTTATAGACGATTGAAGAATGGTTCGATGATTGAAAAAAGGTCGGTTGTTCGAAAGAAGATTGGAAAATTGAAAGAAAGGTTGTATGATTGAAAGAAGAAGGTTGGATGATTGATATAAGGTTAGATGATTGATATAAGGTTGGATGATTGAAAAAGGTTGGATTATTGAAAGATAGTTGGATGATTGAAAGAATGTTATAGACGATTGAAGAATGGTTCGATGATTGAAAAAAGGTCGGTTGTTCGAAAGAATATTGGAAAATTGAAAGAAAGGTTGTGTGATTGGAAGAAGAAGGTTGGATGATTGAAAAAGGTTGGATTATTGAAAGAAGGTTGGGTGATTGAAAGAAGGTTATAGACGATTGAAGAATGGTTCGATGATTGAAAAAAAGTTGGTTGTTTGAAAGAATATTGGAAAATTGAAAGAAAGGTTGTATGATTGAAAGAAGAAGGTTGGATGATTGATATAAGGTTGGATGATTGAAAAAAGTTGGACTATTGAAAGATGGTTGGATGATTGAAAGAAGGTTATAGACAATTGAAGAATGGTTCGATAATTGAAAAAAGGTCGGTTGTTCGAAAGAAGATTAGAAAATTGAAAGAAAAGTTGTATGATTGAAAGAAGAAGGTTGGATGATTGATATAAGGTTTGATGATTCAAAAAGGTTGGATTATTGAAAGAAGGTTGGATGATTGAAAGAAGTTTATAGACGATTGAAGAATGGTTCGATGATTGAAAAAAAAGTCGGTTGTTCGAAAGAAGATTTGAAAATTGAAAGAAAGGTTGTATGATTGAAAGAAGAAGGTTGGATAATTGATAAAAGGTTGGATGATTGAAAAAGGTTGGATTATTGAAAGAAGGTTGGATGATTGAAAGGAGAATATAGACGATTTAAGAATGGTTCGATGATTGAAAAAAGGTCGGTTGTTCGAAAGAAGATTGGAAAATTGAAAGAAAGGTTGTATGATTGAAAGAAGAAGGTTGGATGATTGATATAAGGTTGGATGATTGAAAAAGGTTGGATTATTGAAAGAAGGTTGGATGATTGAAAGGAGAATATAGACGATTGAAGAATGGTTCGATGATTGAATTAAGGTTATAGACGATTGAAGAATGGTTCGATGATTGAAAAAAGGTCGGTTGTTCGAAAGAAGATTGGAAAATTGAAAGAAAGGTTTTATGATTGAAAGAAGAAGGTTGGATTATTGATATAAGGTTGGATGATTGAAAAAGGTTGGATTATTGAAAGAAGGTTGGATAATTGAAAGAAGGTTATAGACGATTGAGGAATGGTTCGATGATTGAAAAAAGGTCGGTTGTTCGAACGAAGATAGGAAAATTGAAAGAAAGGTTGTATGATTGAAAGAAGAAGGTTGGATGATTGATATAAGGTTGGATGATTGAAAAAGGTTTGATTATTGAAAGAAGGTTGGATGATAAAGAAGGTTATAGACGATTGAAGAATGGTTCGATAATTAATAAAAGGTCGGTTGTTCGAAAGAAGATTGGAAAATTGAAAGAAGGTTATAGACGATTGAAGAATGTTTGATTGAAAAAAGGTCGGTTGTTCGAAAGAAGATTGTAAAATTGAAAGAAAGGTTGTATGACTGAAAGAAGAAGGTTGGATGATTGATATAAGGTTGGATGATTGAAAAAGGTTTGATTATTGAAAGAAGGTTGGATGATAAAGAAGGTTATAGACGATTGAAGAATGGTTCGATAATTAATAAAAGGTCGGTTGTTCGAAAGAAGATTGGAAAATTGAAAGAAAGGTTGTATGGATTGAAAGAAGAAGGTTGGATGATTGATATAAGGTTGGATGATTGAAAAAGGTTGGATTATTGAAAGAAGGTTGGATGATTGAAAGAAGGTTATAGACGATTGAAGAATCGTTCGATGATTGAAAAAAGGTCGGTTGTTCGAAATAAGATCGGAAAATTGAAAGAAAGGTTGTATGATTGAAAGAAGAAGGTTGGATGATTGATATAAGGTTGGATGATTGAAAAGGTTGGATTATTGAAAGAACGTTGGATGATTGAAAGAAGGCTATAGACGATTGAAGAATAGTTCGATGATTGAAAAAAGGTTGGTTGTTCGAAAGAAGATAGGAAAATTGAAAGAAAGGTTGTATGATTGAAAGAAGTATATCAATAGTCTATAACCTTCTTTCAATCATCCAACCTTCTTTCAATACTCCAACCTTCTTCTTTCAATCATACAACCTTTCTTTCAATTTTCTAATCTTCTTTCGAACAACCGACCTTTTTTTCAATCATCGAACCATTCTTCAGTCTATAACCTTCTTTCAATCATCAAACCTTCTTTCAATAATCCAACCTTTTTCAATCATCCAACCTTATATCAATCGTCCAACCTTCTTCTTTCAATCATACAACCTTTCTTTAAATTTTTCTATCTTCTTTCGAACAACCGACCTTTTTTCAATCATCGAACCATTCTTCAATTGTCTATAACCTTCTTTCAATCACCCAACCTTCTTTCAATTATCCAACATTTTTCAATCATCCAACCTTATATCAATCATCCAACCTTCTTCTTTCAATAATACAACCTTTCTTTCAATTTTCCAATCTTCTTTCGAACAACCGACCTTTTTTCAATCATCAAACCATTCTTCAATCGTCTATAACCTTCTTTCAGTCATCCAACCTTCTTTCAAAAATCCAACCTTTTTCAATCATCCAACCTTATATCAATCATCCAACCTTCTTCTTTCAATCATACAACCTTTCTTTCAATTTTTCTTTCTTCTTTCGAACAACCAACCTTTTTTCAATCATCGAACTATTCTTCAATCGTCTATAGCCTTCTTTCAATCATCCAACGTTCTTTCAATAATCCAACCTTTTTCAATCATCCAACCTTCTTCTTTCAATCATACAACCTTTCTTTCAATTTTCCAATCTTCTTTCGAACAACCGACCTTTTATTAATCGAACCATTCTTCAATCGTCTATAACCTTCTTTATCATCCAACCTTCTTTCAATAATCAAACCTTTTTCAATCATCCAACCTTATATCAATCATCCAACCTTCTTCTTTCAGCCATACAACCTTTCTTTCAATTTTACAATCTTCTTTCGAACAACCGACCTTTTTTCAATCATCGAACCATTCTTCAATCGTCTATAACCTTCTTTCAATCATCCAACCTTCTTTCTATAATCCAACCTTATATCAATCATCCAACCTTCTTCTTTCAATCATACAACCTTTCTTTCAATTTTCCTATCTTCTTTCGAACAACCGACCTTTTTTCAATCATCGAACCATTCTTCAATCGTCTATAACCTTCTTTCAATTATCCAACCTTCTTTCAATAATCCAACCTTTTTCAATCATCCAACCTTATATCAATCATCCAACCTTCTTCTTTCAATCATAAAACCTTTCTTTCAATTTTCCAATCTTCTTTTGAACAACCGACCTTTTTTCAATCATCGAACCATTCTTCAATCGTCATATCGTAATTCAATCGTAATGTGTCAAACCTTTAACAGGTCTTGATAAACAGTTGCAGGTACTGGAGATTACCCCATATACCGGGTTTTAATATATGTCCTTCGCAGTGGAAATCAATGGACGGTAGATCTAATATATGAAAATTCGGATGGGGGATGTTTTTCACTTACTGTCCTTTTTATCAATAAAATATCAAAACAGGTTATGACTCCATAAAATTACCTGCAAAAGGCTTAATCTAGAGGGTGGGTTAAACTGTAATTCTTATTTGGAAATTTGAATAAACTATTAATTGGAGAATTTGATTATAGCCTTGGGATTTCGGAAGGAGTTTAGAAATGTATTTTCAAGAAATTGTAAATTATCAATCTTTATGATAATTAAATTTAAAAAGTTACAATTTTTGTCTATTAAAAGTAAGAAATAATATTAAAACTTTAAGAGAACAGATATTATTCCGTATATATGCCGCCTCCTTTTCAATACATCTCTCTTCACGCTCAAGTTTTAAACACTTTAAAAAAAAGTCTCTCTTTAAGAATTTTGAATGAAGGTCTAACTTTAGTTTAAAGAGTGGGGTATCGAGGAGGAGGCAGCCCACAAATAAACTTCTCAGGTTTTAGCGCTTCTCCTCACTTTCAGCTGAAAAAATAGTTTTTCTTAAAATTTAACTTCTGATTTTTTCGAATAGTATTCCGATAAATACCTCCTCATTCATGGTAATTACGCTAAGGAAGTTCCCCCACAAAAAATTCTTCCCCCATGAACTTGCCATCGTAAAAGTGTGTCATTACTACAAATACCCCCCCCCCCCCAAAAAAAAAAGTTCACTATTCCGGATGAAAAATTCTTTTTAGCTTATTCTTCATATTCTTACTAAAAAAAAGATACTAATTTTTACTTTATTTCTGATCGTTTATTAATTCATTCCGAAAATTACTTCTATGTTGAAAACTTTTCCAAGATCCCTCCCCTCCATCGAGAAGTTTCTCGTAGATAATTCTAATAGATAGTTCTTCATGGACTATTTATCATGAGTTGAATGAGCAAATTTGCATTTGAATTCAGCCAAATTTCCCCCGTGTAAAATTTCTGATGAAAAGTCTACCCCCCCCCCCCCAAAAAAAAAACAACTTCCCTTCCAAATGGAAAATCATCCCTGTAGAAAATAGCTCTTTTCCTAAGAATATACCACACTTTCAAAGAATCTGTCACAGTCTTTCCTTTCCGACAAATACACCCCCCCCCCCAAAAAAAAAAAAAACGTGCAAAATACGCCTTGTTGAAAATAATCACCGGCGAATCTCCCCCGGGACACAGGGAAACAACTACAACGGGGACGCCGGGGGCACAGGGGGATATATAAATGACGACGGGGACACAGAGAATGTTCGATTAACAATCACCGTCAACAAAGCTCAAGGGCAATCATTAGAATAATGAGGTATAGATTTGAATACAGATTGTTTTTCCCATGGACAATTATATGTTGCATGTTCAAGAGTCGGTAAACCTGACAATCTATTTATATGCACAGACAATGGGACAGCCAAGAATGTTGTATATTCGCAAGATATACGTAGTTAAATATATATATATATATATATATATATATATATATATATATATATATATATATATATATATATATATATATATATATATATATATATATATATATATATATATATATATATATATATATATATATATATATCTATATTCACAGGTGGGACACAGGGACACAACTACAATGGCGCGTAACTAATATGGCGCGTAACGACTTGCGCACGTGGGGGGTGGGGATGCGTTCGGAGGGCGCGAAGTGCCCCCACCAACTAGGTGTTGGGGGTACCGGGACACAGGGAACATAAATGACGACCAGGACACTCAAAGAGAAATTACAGACAGGGACACCGGAACACAAATGAAAACCGGGACAAAAATGACGACCGGGACACCGAGAGGATCAGGCCCTATGAACAGCCCTAGAAATTTCTGGTTGGTGGTGGGACCATTGATTGATTGTGATAAAATTACGTAAAAAACCAAAATAAAACAAAAAAACGCACGGATGGCTCGTAACCAGCCATCCGTCTCAGTTAAAATATATACTTATATATATATATATATATATATATATATATATATATATATATATATATATATATATATATATATATATATATATATATATTTTATTCTTTACAGAGAAGGCTGGGAGTTCTGATTGGGTTCTTGGATGATGAATGACGGGAAACTCCCTTTAACAGGGAAATTGAAAAATTCTGAACCTACAATATAAATTTTATGCTTTTAACCATTCCCTTCCTAATACATTGAACTGTGTGCACCTATGAGGTAAACACTATCAGGAAAAAAAAAAAAAAAAAAAAAAAAAAAAGCTGTTGCTACTTGCTCATATCATAAAATAGCTACTTCTAAAGGAAAATGTAAAATTATCTAAATAAGTGTACCTCGTCAATCGAGCAGTTGCTTACATGAGACGTCATTTCGACAAGGAGCGATAATTTCGGCAAGACAAAAGACATGTGAATCACAGGAAATATGTAGAAGTATAGCAGATCTGCAAATATCCTAAGATTTAGGAGAGGGGCTAAGGTCTAAAGCCTAATACCCCTCCTCCCCCGCCGCAAAAGAGCCCGTGGTCCTAACTTGCAGTCAAAGGGAACGCATTTATGTATTCTGATCGTTTGCAGACGCCGCATTTCAAGAAGCGTAACTGTTTACCTCTTTAAATTTGGTCGATTTTTTGGGAGTCTGCGATTGATTGACAAATTTCTTAATCAAGACAATCCAATCCTTGCATATGTGAATACAAATGACAACTTACCAGATTTTTTTTTGGGGGGAGGGGGTAGCTACTGGGGATATTATTACAAGCCAACTTAATTAAAATTAGAATTGAATTAGCTAGTCAATTTTTTTTGTATGTGTATGTTCTCATTAATGTTTTTTTTTTTAATTTGCCTCTAGTATTCTTAATACCTTTTTCTTTACTTTAAGCTTTGACACACCGTCTCTTGTTGATTCAATGGGTTCAGATTTGGATCGACTGAGTTTGGACTCTGGCTCCCCAACGCCACCTTCATCCACCGTTTCTAGCGCTATGGATATTTCAAAAGGGCTCCGTTTACCCCTATTTACTCGGCTTAGTGATGGTCCCTGATAAGCTTATTCGGTCATCTTAATTTTCGGGGGTTTGGCCTTTCTTCAAAACGTGCCTTCATGTAAAAGTTGTAGAAAATTAATTTATTATTTGATACTAGTGTTCTATTTGTATCTGACTAATGTGCAGCACTTTCATCAAACATTGGCCAATATTGTCCCCTATATTGATAAGCCTTGTGTTAAAAGAATTGACAAAGCTTAATTGAACGAAGTTCTTTCGCAACGTTTGCTGTCTCTTCTTCAAATTGTTTATACAACCTGACAGCACTGGTTATTTTATGTGAAGTTCATCATATTTAGTTGATGTTTAATTTTAAAGTGACTAATGCCGGCAGTTATGTATCCAACTTGTGTTTTTACCACAGTATTTAGGTAGTTTAGGTCTTCGAAAATTGTGGGATTTTGGGCATTTCAATTTTTTAGGCAAATCGGATTCAATTAGTTCTTTTGTAGTAAACTGCCCTTTCGGAAAGAGCAGGTTAATTCGATTGAAAATCTGAAGCTCTAGTGCTCTTTTTAAGAGTCAAAAGGGATCAGAGGGCAAATTACCCCCCCCCCCAAATGTATCCAATAGAAACTTTGAAATAACTATTTTATTCAAATTAGACCAAAGATCATATAAAAAGGTCTTCGAGATTGAAACAAGTCCCAGGGGCATTCTGTTGAAACAGTTCCCTGGAGCCTGGGGGCTTTCACATTTCTAAAACGTATAATAATTATAACATGTTTTGAATTTTTTCTTATAAAAGTCATATCCAGCGTTATTGTTTGACATAATATGAAAAATGTATAATAGGCCCATCGTTCCACAAAACTGATATGTGAAACTTTTGTTTCAAAATGGGTTCCATTTAATTTGAGCTCCTTATCTAGGGGTCTGTAGACAAGAATGTTGCTAATATTAAAATCTAACCCCACACGACGGAATCTAAAAAAAAGTCCAAAAAGCCAATCTCTGAAGAAAATCAAATTGCTACTTACCGTGTCTGAATTTGGGGCAATAATCAAATCATTCAAGAACGCCTTTTAAACAAAATAGAACTGGAAAGCTACTTTTTCTGTAGTAATGTAAGGAGGGTTCTCTCACCCAGGACCCTGCAACTATGCACAATTACATCTTTACGCAGTCGCAATGAGAAGATCAAAATGGCAACATGTATACTAAAGATTTGTATTAATCTTCTTTTAATGGAATAAAAAGACCAATGAAAAAAAAGTATTTGAATCACAGAATATCCCTGAGAGTAGAAAAATAAAATAAAAATAAGACCATTATCAAAGAGGCGATACATGTTATATCGCTCTCGAAGGCACCGGTATCAAATTCCGATTCATTTGCAAAAGATATTGATTGGGTTGGTTACCCCCGAATTGGTTTTAGCCTTCAGAAACAGTAGCAACGAAATTTCGCTATATTTTTGTATGATGTTTTTCGCCAATTAGAAGTAACTTTTGACCTTTTTTCTATGTGTGATAGATTTTTTTAAATTAGCTTTTAGTGTTGGTCTGTTATCTTTATTTTACTTTCTATTTTACCTTGAAAGGGGTGCAATTTTGACCCCCTCTTCTCCCGTGTAGTGCAAAAAGAACCTGTGTTAAACAACATTGTCTCTCATTTTATGTAGACATTATATTTTTCACCCCCACCCCCTATTTAAATCATGGTCTTGCTAAAAACATACGTGTAATAGTACACAAAGACCTACCAACATTGTCAGTAGGGCCAAGCAAGTGAACGAGTGCGGCCAAGGGGAGGGGGCGGTCTCGGCCACATGCTCCTTGAAACTTCTGGATTTTAGTAGCCCCCCCGATAAATTTGTATGTATATGTGGCAGGAAGCCGACAAAATAAATATGGATTTTACTATATTGAAACCTGATCAAATTCAAAATATCAAGGCCCCAAGTCCCCTTAGAATAATTAAATTCGGCCCCCATGATCCAGATATAAAACTTTCAATACCGGTGCCCCCCATGTTTATCAGGTAATAGATCCTATTTGATATTTTAATATCTAAACTAGTCATCTACTTTCAGACTTCTGACTTTGAAGAAAAATCTGTCTATCTCGATGATTATAGAGGTCAATATGGTTTCGAAGACTCAGGGGAAGTTGATTTTCACATTCCGTGTCCGACCGATTTCGTAAATTTTTATCTCATCGACAATCTTATGTCGGAAACAGCTCTATCAACCTATGCTGATTTACTATTAAAATTCAAATTTTGAACTAGTTTCATTTTAAAAATGCAATAGAATGTCAAGGTCATTTGTGACAATTTCAGACTTCCGAGACAATTGCTGTAAACCATATGGAAAGTTGTTTGGATGAGAAGGATCAGCAGTTAGATTGAATGATTCTAGGCGTTATCCCGCCCCCTCGGGAAAGTACCCCCCAAAAATACATCCACACTGAAAATAAATTATTCCCAAGAATTTACTCCCCACTAAAATTCTCCCAGATAATCCACCCCTCCCCCGCGAAAAATGCCCTTCTGTTTTCTTATAATAAAAACTATTTGTAAGCAACGGACAAATTACAAAACTCAAAAAGCCACCTCTACAATGTGTTTCTTTGATTGTTTTGTAGTTTTTGAGGGAGGAGATACCTCACAGGGTGCATTTTAATGCCAAAAACTGTCAACTCTCATTGAGCCATCAAATGAGTACATAATTAGTTCGAGGAGGGGGGATACAAGGTGAGGGTGGATGTAGAACGGGGGGGGAGGGTTGCGAGAGAAACTTTAGAGAATGCATAAAAATATGAACTTGATATTTGCCCCCTTATGATTTCTGGAAATATTTATGGTTTAAGCTATTATTTTGAAAGAAAAGTGTATCATTAAACCCCAAAATTAGCAGAATTTATCCCGTATATTAGGGGGACTGCCCCTTCCTCATCCACGCCTCCACCTTATGGCAAAAAAAATTCGGAAGGAGCTCCTTGGATAAAAAATTCCGAAAAACGAACAGGAACTATACCGCATATAAGGGGGGGGGGGTCATACTTTGTTCTTTATATTGCTCCTAGATAGGCTACCTTTCTATTTATGCTAGTGCTTTTAGTCCTTTTGAAAGAGCTTTTTATTCTAACTAGATACCCTTTGGGCTTCACGAGTTGCTCTTAAAACTTGGGACGAATAGTTGAACTCCCTCATATATGGAATAATTTCCCACTATTTTCAGTTTAGGGATGCTCCTTACTTTCAGTCGAAAAAACTATTATTGAGTTTCTGATTATTTTTTAAATAATTCTGGTAAATCTGATTTTCCCTTCATGAAAAATTCACTTGTTCATGGGAAACTTGTCCTTGAAAAGTTCTCTAATGTAAACTAACCCCCCCCCCCCGTAAAATTCCCCATGGACAATTCTATCCTCTTAAAATTTCATCAGACTAGTTCATGCTTTCATTTGAAAAAAAAATTAATTTCAAACACTATGTTTGGGGAAGCTTTAAGCAGGGATCTAACCTTGATAATGTCATAACAACTCAAATAAAACCGTAAATAACAATTAGAAGAGACCAAAGGAAACTGCCTAGGATCCAAGGAACCGCCAAGGAAACTGGCTGATTAGACCTAAGATGGAACCGGGGAAGAAAAAGAACTTTAAGTTTGATGTCCTTTGTACTTAAAGATTAAATCAGATATAGCACTTTGGTTCAGGTTGAGTCAACCACACTCTTATAATGTTATACATTTTTTTCGTAGGAAAACGTGAAACAAAGATTAGTCGATTAATCCCAATTTTACAGAAGAGATTAGCGGCTACAAAAAGGTTATTGAGTTACGCTACCTTTCTCTGTCAATGGCACATCAGTGTACTTTTGCCCCCCCCCCCCTTCTCCTCAGACAGATCAGTATAATATTAGGGAAATATATGAAACAGTATTTAAATATTTTGATGAAGGAACTTCGGTAGAAAGATAATAAGAAATGACTATAAGAAAAAAACATTTTATTTTGTTAATTCGTTAGTGTTTAATTTTACTCTGACATATCATCTCAGAATGTGACAGTCCTTACTGCTTCTCCTAGATTATACTTCCCTAAATTTCAAATTATTTGTATTTTACTTTAAAAGGAATAGAAACGATAGTCTTCTTTATGATAATTTCTGTCTATATACCCTTAAGCCAAAATACATCTTAGTCGAAAAAAAACAATAAAGAGAACACTTAGATTATAATTTTACGGTTTAGTCTTTGTTGTCTTTGTTAGTCTTTGTTGTGAAACTTTTTGCAAAATAAAATGTATATTTTGGGGGAGAGGGTTTCCTTTTAAGTTCTGTCTTTGCCTAAGTACAAGTATATGAAAACTTAAGTGGTTAATTTCTTTGAGCTATTTATAGATTTTTTGCATGGGCTAAGGAGCAATTTGATCTGTTCATCTGATTTTTTTCGCTCTACTTTCATTATAATCATTTTTTCTTGAAAGTCTTTTCACTTGGGCTCAAGTGAACTTAATTATTCAAATAGTTTTCATGTAAGCAGCAGAGAAAATACTAAATGTAAGCCCAAATATAGAATCAGAATAATATTAAACCGCTAATCAAGATTTATGGATGCCAAGTCGCCAGAAAATTTGATTCTGGGAAAGTGTTTTTTAATATTAAGCAATTAATTAATTAATGACATTATTTTCAGGAAATTGGGATTCGAAAAGATCCTAGAAGATTAATGGACAGAACGAATGAAGGAAGAAATAATGCATAATCATGGTTTTGAAGGATTGTGAAGGTTTTGAAGGATTATAGTGTCAAACTATTATCTGAAATTTTATAAGTTGCATATTTTTAATGATGTCTTTTGCTTAGCTGCAGCCTAAGATAAGTTAAAGAAGCTGTGGTGTTTTTTTGCCTTTGTATTATGTGTAAATCTCTATTCTAGTTTCGAATCATTAGGTTAAAGATAAACCTTCAAACGGGACAATCAAAGTAGGTAGCTATATGCACAAAATTGGGATATTTTTCATCTTAACAACAGTAAATTCGTTCAATGAAATAAGTTGGTTTAATGCTTCGTAGAAGCTGCCATCAATAAGTGTTTTTTTTTAAATATAAATACTTTTTCAATATTCAGTAACAAAGTCAGATTACAAATCATGGGTTGAAACAAAGAAATTTTTGAGTTTGAATTCTCGACAAAGTGGGAATTAAAAAGAGAATATATTGTGTATATGCCCAGTATTTAAATAAAACTTAGATCTGACAAAAAACTTGTAGCATTCAATTGAAATAGCCAATGCTATACATTCTCTATTTAACTAACCTATTGCTTATAAGATAATTGCTTTTCTTCGGACCATTTGCTTGTTTTGTTTAATTATATTAATAAAACCATCTTTCTCTCTCTCTTAAAAAAAAAAAAATGATGATGGCTGCCAAAGTAAATGTTCCGAAATACGTGTTCCAAAAAACGCATAGTTCATTCTTTGTCTTGTTGATAGATAATTCCATCTATCATCTGTTGATGCGTCGTTCCTAGGCTTAAAGAGCGAAGGCTGAGAAAGGGATAGAAAGCTGAGAAATTTCCTCACACCCGTAGCTTTTGACGAATAAATTCCGTTTTTAAATTTCCATTGCTATTGGGCTGAGTCGCTCTTTCTTGATAATGGATTACATATATTTTGGAAATGAATATTCAACTGAGCCACAAATGTGCCCTGAAACTTAAATGCTCTATATAAGCTTTAGATATTTTTAAACTAATTGTATATATCAAAATACCCTCGATAACAGTTTTGACCTTAATGTTTAAAATTTTAATCCAAATTCTCTTTTTTGTGGGAATATAAAGTGTAAAAAATGACAAATTTGATATGACATTTTGTTATCTAAAAATGATTAAATCTTAATATTTTGCTGGAATGAGCTCTATCTTGACATCCTAAAATAAATATTATCATTATGATCACTCGAAGAAACAGCTAAAAAACGGTTGCATATCTTTAAGCATCTTTGTTGGGAAGAATAAACAATTTATATCGTAAGTGTGCATTATATTCAAGGCCTTTCCCAACAAACCGATTGTTTATCAACAAAATACGATTTGAAATAATAAAAAATTTTACTAGTCCTTTGTTTTCTAAGGTTATCTGATCAAAATTTTGAGAGAGCGGTAATAACTACTGTGGGAAGTAAAAATAACCCCCCCCCAAGCCACGGGGAGACGCCTGTAAGCTATGAAATGTGTTCAATCTGTACGCATAGTATTTGTTATAGAGGAGTATAAAGATACTTTTTGAGAGGGGGAATTTTGTGCCTAGGGTGGGTTTCTTTGGTAGAATTTTTAATGGAGAGGGAAATCTCTGGGGGAGGGGGTTTTCCATGGAAAATTCTACATGGGGCGATCTGATAGAATTACTGTTTGAAATTATTTTTAATTGTCATAATCTCTTTCCAAAGTCAGA
This sequence comes from Artemia franciscana, assembly GCF_032884065.1. Classification (NCBI taxonomy): domain Eukaryota; kingdom Metazoa; phylum Arthropoda; class Branchiopoda; order Anostraca; family Artemiidae; genus Artemia; species Artemia franciscana. The sequence continues at coordinate 37,277 of NW_027063005.1, forward strand.
TTTTTACTGAAGATGGTTCAGGAAAAATTATTCTGAGGCTATTTTCATTTTGGATTTCCAGAGAAACCATTTTACGGAAAGAGAGGATTTCAGAAGCTATTGAGGAAACTATTGGAAATTAGTCTTTTCAAATGACAGCACGCTAAGGAGCATTTTTCAAGCTGATTCGACCGCAAGAAAATTTACGGGGGCGAGTTTTTTATTGTCTGGAGGGGGTTTTACGGAAATTAGTTTACATGGTAGAAATTCCTACGCATGAGTTTCCTGTGAGAAGGATATATTTAAGAAGAGTGAACCAAATCTACGGGCGTTATTTAAAAATGATCAGAATAAAAAAAAAAAAAAAAACAGATTTTTTAACTGAAAGTAAAGATCATTAAAACTCAAATGAACAGAATTTACTTTTGTATATGAAGGGAATACCCCCCTCCTCAATACTGTTATTTACGCTGAAGTTTGACTCTCCAAATTTCTTAAGAACAGCTGCATAAACATTGGTCGTTTGAATAGAAAAAGAAGGATTTCGTAAAGTCCTTAAAGCTTTAGCGTAAAGAGCAAGGCATTGTGGAGGGAAGCGACTCCTTCATAAACAGTTTCTGTTTGTTTTGAATTTTAATTTTGCTCCTTACTTTCCAAAAAAGACTTCTTCAGTTAATATCCGTTACAATTATTGTTTTGTAGGAATAAAAAGTGCAAGAAATTACAAATTTGTTATTTAAAAATGACTAAATTTTAAGATTCTGATGGAATGAACTCCATCTTGACATTCTAAAACAAATAGGTTTTACCGTTATAATTACTTAAAGAAAAGCGTAAAAAAACGGTTGCATATCCCTAAGTATCTTTGCAGGGAAGAATATACAATCTGTATCTTAACTACGTATTATATTTAAGGCCTTTCCGATATCTTTAAGCTATAAAATTTGTAACATCTACGTATATAATTTGTTTTTGGGAAGCATAGACACTTTTGGAGCGGGATATTTTGTGATTGGGGCGAGTTTCTGTGGTAGAATTTTTCATGGAGAGTGAAATTTCTGGGGGAAAATTCTGTAGGAATTTCTACCTGGGGCGATTTAAAAGAATTAAAAAATACGATTTTTTTAACTATAAGTAAAGATCTTTAAAACAAATGAACATAATTTATTTTGTATATGAAGGGGCTGCCCCCCCCCCTTAATACGTTGCTATGTACGCTAATTTGACTGTCACAATTTTTTAAGAACAACTACTGGAACATGGGTCGCTTAATTAGAAAAGAAGTTTTTTTTAAAGCACTTAAAAGCTTTAACGTAAAGAGCAAGGTACGGAAGAGGAGAATAACCCCTTCATAAACAATAATTTCTGTTCATTTCAAGTTTTAATGGTGTTCCTTACTTTCAGAAAAGAAACCTTCATTTAATTTCCATTACATTAATGCTTGGCTTAGTGTTTTTACACATTAAGTGCCGTTTTTCATGCGTGATCAACATCCACAGGTTTGTATTCTTTCAAGAAAAATAATATCTCAAGTGCCATTTGGAGATCAGAAGGGTATATAATCTCAAAAAATAAAACCCTTCTTGCTTCTCATTTTAATCAAGATATCTGTAATAATAAATGTAATAATAATTTTTGCAAAGTAACTGTTTTAGATTTTTTTTATAAGAAATCTTCTTTTGGAATTTTGACAAGTCACTACAGACAGAGCATCATATTAAATATGATCTAAATCATTTTTGAATCTCATAAATTTGAGTCTTCATCTAACAAATCAAATGACTAAATTGTAATTGAAAACATATCTTTCATTTTATGAAACCAGCTTTTAAGCTTCCTAGAGGGTTTCTAAATTGTTTCTGGCCTGTATTATTATTATTACATAAGCATTTCATGAATTAAGTGTCCTATACTTGGTTGTATCTTTTGCTTTGTTTATTATTTCGATGTTTTATCTTTTTTTTATCAAAACTACAGAATAAGGTTGGATTTCAAGTGAAATTTTTTAGCCGAAGTATGACCGTCGAGGCTTTACGATAATTTGTTAAATGTCCGTTAGTGTTGATATTATAGGACTATAAATCTTTCATTTTCTTTAAGGCTACAAAATGTTTGCAGCTGCAACGAATCCAAGGACCAAAGATAACAGAAGTATTCTCTGTACCAGATCAGAAAATTTAATCTGTGAGTAAAAGAAGAAAATACTGTGTATTTTATAAAACAGTCTCTTGTTTCTAATAAAGTTTATCGATTCAATGCTTCTTTTAATTTTTTTTTCAATGCCAACGAGTACTAGATATGTATGAGACAAAGGCTAGGTGAAGTAAAGTTGACCGAATAGAGTGAAAGGATATGAGGATAAAATAATATTTACAGATAGGATAAAATTGCCCTTTTCCAAGAAAAATGGTCATATAAATCCGTTTCAATAACATAGTCCCACTAGATATAAAACAAGCAAAAATAAAAAAAATCCTATTTGAACGAAAACCATCTACAAAGTTTAACTAAATTTTCTGTACAATATCCTCCAAAAATATAATTTATACATAAATGAACAAATATATTTTAAAATAAAATATCTACATTTATTTTTGTAGATCCTACACCTCAGAAGAAGTCATTTATAAATCCTAAATTTAAAAGACATCCCTTTTTTAGACATTAATTTATCTCTCAACTTCCATCTTTTGATCAAAGTATTTATTGTACCACTGAATTCCAGCGGACCCATAATTATTAAGCGAAAATACATTTGCCATTGGTTCATATTAGCTTATGGAACAAAAACCAGTTTTTTGACGTAGCGCCTAAGCGTACCACTTTTCAAAAGCGTCCTTTTTGGTTTAGAACCGGCATGTCATCACCTTCCTATTAGCCTATTAAGAAAAACAAGTTTTGTGACGTCAGGTCTAAGACGTGCCCGGATTCGATATTTGTGTCTTTTTTAATCAAAATGGCATGGCCGCAAGAAACCTGAGTTGCGTTCGAATGGACTCGAAAAAGTCAACTTAAAAGTTGACTTTTTTCTCTGCTGCCGTTTTATTTAGTAAAAAGTTGACCTAGAAAGTCAACACAGAATTGCGAATCGAACGCTTCAATGGCAAAAAATTTAGAAATATGAAATCGTTTAGTCTAAAGAAAAGACAAGGAAATTGTTAATAGGCCTAGTGGAAATAATCTTAGCTTTTCAGTGACCTGTAAGTAATCTTATGCATATTCCTTAGGATTTAAAGGGTTTTTGGTGTTCTAGGCCTATCTTGCATAGGCTAAGCTTAATAAGGAATGAGAAGAAAATTTTTATGTTGTTAAAAACGTTGATTCTCAGGAAGGCAGCTGTCACATTGGTGAGTTATTCTAATATTACCAAATCTAAAAGGCCTAGTTTCTAAACCAACCTATAATTTTTAGTTGTAAAAACTAAAAATTATAGGTTGGTTTGTAACTTTATATTAGCCTATAGGTTAGTTAAAAACTAAAAATTATTGGCTTCTTTTCCCAGTAAAATTGGTGCAAACAGTATTACTGGCTTTCAAATAAAGTGAATATACCACTCCATGCCCTTTTTTATCCTCTTTACAAATATAATAATTGCTTCTACCACAAATTCAGATTTAAGCACTTTTTGACCTGTTAAAAATGACCTATATGTGGGGTTATTACAAATCTGTAATAGCTTAGAAACAAATTTGGGCTATATATTTGTACATCAGGGGGTAGGGGTAAAGCATAGCATATATTAAATATGTAAACTAACCATTGGTGTATTTTTTTTATGTTTGTGCTGTTGCACTGGTGATTTCTCTTCTCATTAAAATTCAATGTGCACAAACACATAAAAAAAATACAGCAAAGGTTAGTTTACTTATTTAATATATGCTATGCTTTACCCCCACCCCCCCCCTGATGTGCAAATATATATCCCAAATTTGTTTCTAATCTATTACAGATTTTTTATACCCCATATTTAGGTCATTTTTAAGAGGCCAAAAAATGTTTAAATCTGAATTTGCAGTAAAAGCAATTATTATATATGTAAACAGCATTAAAACAGGCATCAAGTGGTATATTCACTTTATATGAAAGCCAGTAATACTGTTTGCACCAATTTTACCCTTTTCCCTAGTTATATAGTCTGTATTCATTGAGATTGTTGTTTAACTGGATTTTTAACATAAAGTAGGGGCAAAATTTTACTTTGGCTACTTTTGACTATCTTTGAAAGAGGTTAGGTTAGGAAAATGAAACTTTCAGGGATGTGTCTGCAGGCTGAAGTATGTCCCAGGAAAGTATTTTGAAGTACCTGCCTCCATTTCTTTTCCCTCTAAATGGTCCTGAAATTTTGGGTTCAGTTTCTTTTTCTCTGGCTTTAGTTGTGAAAAGACAATTCCTGTTGATTTGCCATACTGTTGTTGCCATAACTTTGGGTTTTCTAAATTTAGAAATAATCTTTTATGCCACCTCACTATAGGTTAAATATTTGGCAGATATTATTTATTCTCCATGAATTTTTTTTTATTGGATTTCATATGATGTCAGTTGCTTTCTGTTAAACATACATTTATTTTAAAAATCAAGCTTCTTTTGAGAAAAAATTTGAATTATTTTTCTCTGAAAAATATCACTGAAATATAAAGTGATATAAAATATGAGAAATATGTGAGTGATATAAATATCACTGAAATTTTCTCTGAAATATCACTGAAAGGGGATAGGTTAGGAAAATGAAACTTTAAGGAATGGGTCTACAGGCTAAAGTATGTCCTGGGAAGGTATTTCAAAGTACATATCTCTACTCATTCTTGCTCTAGAGGGCCCTGACCCTTGATGACCTTCAAAAATAGGCTATCTGTGTTATAAAGTGAAACCTTACAAAATAAATCTTCTGCTGAAATGAAGTACAACAAAGTTGTTCTCAGCTTAACAACTTTGCTCAATCCCAATTTATAGGTTTTAAAGATATGAAAAAACATTTCCTAAATTTTGAAGAAAAAAAAAATGTTGATATGGCTCAGAATTCTACTCAAATAAAAGGAATTGAATTTTCAGAACTAAAGGCAGAGAAAAAGCAAATGGTACCTGAAAATTAAGGTAAAATGTTGTTTTGTCAAAATTTCAATAGGTACAGACCTGTCCTGGAGTCAAATTTTGGGGCTCTCTAGAGGGAGAAGAAGTGGAGGTGGGTACTTTAAAATACCTTCCCAGGATATACTTTAGCCTATAGACCCATCCCTGAAAGTTTCATTTTCCTAACCTAACTTCTTTCCGAGATAGCAAGAAGTAACTCAACTAGAATTTTACCTTTTATCTGTCTGGTAAAAAACATCCTTCAAATTTTAGATATGCTCTAATTATACAGGAGCAAAAAAAAATGCTTTTTAAAATTGCCATTATGAGGTAAGATATTAGCTAAAATGCCTGTATAAAGCAAACTAGCCTACCTAGGGAGCCAAAACACTTGAATTTGCTTACTGCTTCTTCAACAGTGGCAAAAGGTCTGACAATGAGTAAATTATGGAATTTAAGTCAGAAGCGCCTTTTATGCTTTTTCTATTCTCACCAAAATAAAACACAAATCCCATGTTGACTTGCACAAAAACCTCAAGATAAGTTGTAGTAATTGGTCCTTTAGCCTGATGTAGCTGCTATTTGCTGCTATGAGTGCATAGTTTATAATGGGAGCTTAAAATTGTCTTGGCAAGCTGCATGGTTGAGTATACAACCCTCTAGGCTATACTCTCTTTCTTTATGTGCATATTATTGTTTAAAAATGATCAAGCTTCACATTAATCTCCTTTCATGACCTATAGTTGAAATTTGCTAGGGAAGTTCATTTTAAATTTCAGGTAAGGGAAATTTCATTTTGTCTGTTGCTCATTTCTTGTCAATATTACTGAGGGGTCACAGATAAGCACTAGAGTCCTCATTGATAAATAATATGTGCTTGTATATATATAGCTTGTTGCTACTTATTTTTCTCTGGGAATACAATGTTTGATATGGCATAAACCAAAGAAAGGACCTGTAGGCCTAGAGAAAAATATGTTAAGAAAACCGATTTTTATAATTGCACAATAATTATAGCTTACATAATTTTACATGCAGTCCTGCTCTACTTTACCCCCAACCCTCCTAATATAGAAATATATAGCTGAAGTTACATGTTACCTGTTGATTCTGCCAATCTATCCCTCAACCTTTAACTCCCTGTTAATTGAAGCAATTGCAACAAAGCAAGAATGGCAGGAAAGGTAACAGGTGACAGAATACATTGGAACTACATAATTTTGGCTATATATTTGCACATTAGGCAGGTTGGAGGTAAATTATAGTATAGAGATGCATGCTTTTCCCTTTGGTATGTAGGCTAAGTAGAAGATCACTTGTACCTGATGCTGTCCCTGTTGTTTTTAGTTGGATTGGAAACATCCAAAGAAAGTTTCCTTTGAAAAGGAAAGGTGAGATTGCCCAAAAGTGAGATTGAATTTGTCAAAGCTTGGAGGTTTGCCCCTTCAGTCTGTTTAAAGGAAAATGGATTCATAATTGAAGCTTTGTTCATTTCAATCTTAAGGGTGACCAATATTTGTGACAATTCATTAAATGGTTGTAAAGGGATACTTTTGTTTATTCATTAGTCTTCTTTGTTTTCTAACAGTTTTTTTTTTTTTTTTTAATCTTTAAATTGATATCCATTTCTTACAAATTTTTATTGATACCAGAGGTCCATTTGCAAGTTTTCACCTACTTTGTAATCCCTGGTCTCACAATTACATTTAAATTTACTGAAGCTAGGACACACAGAACTCCTATCTATTTAAAGAAAATCAATGGATATAAGTAGGTTTTATTGTATTTAAGCCTAGGGCCATGGCAATTAAAAACAAAATAAAGGAGATTAACTTTATAATACTTGACATTAAATAAGCATAATAGTCACAAAGAAAAACAAATAACAAAATTATACTTCTGTGTTCAGTTGCCAACCTGAGCAACTGTCATAAATTTTTAAATCTTGCAGAACATTCACCCCCATTACATTCACAAGCTATCTCTCATGACCCACAAATTTGTCCATACATCCACATTTCAGGGAAATGGAAGGACCATCACACTGGTATTCTTCATTTCTACTTATATTTAATGGGTTTGAAAGAAAGTTTCTATGGCTAAGTCAGTAGGCCAGTAAAAGACCTGGTGGTCCTTTAGCCAGGTAGTGCAATAGGAAGCTAAGGACCAGCCAGCCTATGCTCTTGCATGCTCTTCCTCCTTACTGTCCCTAGATTTCCATCTGTACTCATTTAAAGTTGGGCCAATTCTAGCTGAGGTTAGTCATATCACCAACCCCTATCCAAAACCAAATAAACTGGCAATGCCAGGAATTAAACCTATACACCTTGGACAAAGCGTTCCAACCCAAAGCGCCTACCACTTAGCAAGGAACACAAATTTGACCAGAGAACAATAATTATTTGAAAAAAAAAATAAAAAATTGAAAAAAAATTGCTATAGTTGCCCCACTACTGTCCTATAAATGCTATAGGCCCATTTTATTTAGACAAATCAATTTAAGACAGGTATCAACAAAACTCCATCAGGGATTGTATTTGCTTAAAATACAATCAAGCTATGTGAATGCTCAGCTTTGTGATATTCTAGTCTTGAAATAATAAAAAAAAGAGAAAATTTATATTTTCTATTTATTTTTCACCAACTCATTTGAGCAAAATCATTTGTGACAGCCAAATGCCCATGGTTGGCTTAGAACCTCTCTAAATGCTCTGAAACAGCAGGAATTAAAAAAAAATATACTAATCAGCATTAAACTATCCCTTAAATTTGAACACATGTATTTAATTTGAAGATGATGCTACTGCTAGTCAGGTTACTGTGCCGTTCCCACTGGCTCTACTGCAGTTAAAAATGGGCAGTTACCATGCAGTAACTGCAGTTACTGAAAAACCATCAGCTGGAACACACCCATAAGCAATTATATCTGTATATTATATCAATTATATATCTTATATTATTATATTATATATATATACATAAGCAATTATATCAATTATATCTGTAAAGAACATACAAAAAGGCATCAAGTAGTATATTCACTTTATTTTTAAGTCAAAATATGAAAAAAACAAAAAATTTACTCCCGACCTGCCTAATTTGCTAATATATAGTCCAAATTATATATTTTAAATGTATTTTGCCACCTTTTAGCCTACCTATTTTTCCAGTTCTTGTTTTGCCACAGTTGCTTCAATTATCAGGTACTATGGTTGAGGTATAGATTGGCAGAATCAATAGGAAATATGCAATTTTAGCCTTAGATTTCCATATTAGGAGGGTTGGTGCTAAAGTAAAGCAGAGCTGCATACTTCTCTAGTGCTTAAGTATGACCCCTTAGCAATATTGACAAGAAATGAGTAACAGAAAAAATGCAATTTGGACTAAATGGCAATCAGGAACTGGATACAGGCTAAAGGGGGCCAAAAACAGGGCTGTATAATTGGAGTTCAAAGAACTCCAATTATACAGTGATTTTAAAAAATCACTGTATATAAGTGATTTTTTAGTGAACTAAATGCTTCCCTTGCTAATTTAGGACTTTAAATTGATTAGCCTACTGGAATTTACCTATCCTATGCAATTGAAATATTTTACCTTTTCAGAGCATTAAGACAATCCATCACAATAAAAAAAAATATCCAAGGCATCTTGAATGGAATGACTAAAAGAAGACAAATGAAAATCACAATTTGCAATCTAACAATTAAACTTCTGGCCACACAAATTGTATTAGGATACCCAGCTCTGAAATAATTGCTCAAGTAGCTTTGCAGTAACTTTAACTAATATTGCAATAACTTTATAAGTTTTTTCTAACCATTTTATTATCTACCTATCCCCCCACCCAGTAAAAGAAAAAACCTACCCACCCACACAAGAAAAAAGCCAGTTTTAACTAGGGTAATAACATAGTTTTTAAGTCTTTTTTAGTGCAACCTACCCAACAACAAAAATCTGGCTCAATAACTCACCATACTGGTACACAAAAGTGGTGCCTTCATCCTGGATCCATCTGAACACATACTCCGTGATTACCTATAATTGAAATTTTTGCCCTCTTTCCGAGTTAACTTGAGACGAACGTACAAAATGTAAAAGTTGTTAAAAGTCAACTTTTCATTAACTTTCAGTCAACTTTTACAAATCGAACGCTAAAAGTTAACTCGGAATCACAAATAAAACGTCAGAATGCTGGTTTCAGTCAACTTGGACGCAACTCTGAGTTGCGTTCGAATCACATTCCAAGTTGACTGAAACCAGCATTCTGACGTTTTATTTGTGATTCCGAGTTAACTTTTAGCGTTCGATTTGTAAAAGTTGACTGAAAGTTAATGAAAAGTTGACTTTTAACAACTTTTACATTTTGTACGTTCGTCTCAAGTTAACTCGGAAAGAGGGCAAAAATTTCAATTACAAAGTAGGTGAAAACTTGCAAATGGACCTCTGGTATCAATAAATATTTGTAAGAAATGGATATCAATTTAAAGTTAAAAAAAAACTGTTAGAAAACAAAGAAGACTAATGAATAAACAAAAGTATCCCTTTACAACCATTTAATGAATTGTCACAAATTATTGGTTACCCTTAGATTGAAATGAACAAAGCTTCATTTATGAATCCATTTTCCTTTAAACAGACTGAAGGGGCAAAACCTCCAAGCTTTGACAAATTCAATCTACCTTTTGGGCAATCTCACCTTTCCTTTTCAAAGGAAACTTTCTTTGGATGGTTTCCAATCCAACTAAAAACAACAGGGACAGCATCAGGTACAAGTGATCTTCTACTTAGTGTTACGGGGTGGTTTGTGTTAAATAATGTGCTTGGTTTGATGATTTTTATCTTAAAGGGGGGGTTTGCGTGGAGTTGCTTGGGACTTTTCTAAGTCTTAATAGCTTGATGTGGATATGGGAGCTAAATTATTAATAAAATAAAAAGGCTTCGTATACAATCCCCGGTAACCTGGGAGACAGAAACATCTCAGTGTTGTTTGAGGTCTCCTGAAACAAATATAGATTCCCTTGGGACCGTACCTGAAAGCTAGAGGAACTGTACCTGATGCCCTAATACATAGACAAAAGATGATTAAATACAATAAGGTTTATTTACTTACAATATACAACTATTGACAAAACAGCTTCAATAACTTATTGCATGAAAAGGTGAACATGAGCAAAATTCATCTTGACAATTCAAATCCTTCCTTAAGACTCACTATTTGCCCTTGCGTTGGGCTCATATATCCAACGCGCACACTTGCCGGACAGGCTTGGTGACCTGCGGAAGCTGACCTCCACTACTATTGGTAATATTTAATCATGTGACTAGTCTGGCATCCAAAAGCTATTCTTATGGCAAGGATTTCTCTTTGGTTTTGAGAAAAACCCATAGGTCAGAATAACTGGTTACTTTGTTGAGTAACATTTTTTTTATCTAAATGCACGTAGTCTAATTGCGTTGGGACTATGCAGACTGTTGAAAAACTCAGGGGTCAGAATAACTGGTTACTTTGTTAAGTAACCTTTTCACTTATCTAAATGCACGTAGTTTTAACTGCGTAGGATTATGCAGACTTGTTAAATTTAGCGACTGTTAAATTCTAAATGATTTTATTCAAACCTTTTTCAAATTGAAATTTACTAAAGGGGTGTGACTGAGAAATTTAGTCCTGAATTTAAGAGTTCCTAGAAGAGTATGGATGAGAGATTTGGTCCTACATTTTGAGGATTCCTAAGGGGATGTGAATGAGGGATTTGGTCCTGAATTTTATAGAGGGGAGGGGGCTGGTCTATATGTTACATATCCCCTTTCCCGTTATAGATTGATGTCCCCATCAATCAGTCTAATCTCTTTCCTTAAATATTGTATTTATTCCTTATTGTCTATAAAAAATTTTTATTATAATTCCATAACCTTGTAAATGATGATTAAATTTTCAGAAATATTTTCCTACACCTTATATATATATGTCCTGCACCTAGCACTAAAAAAAAATTATTTAAACACAACACTTGACATTAACTGTTATTACACTCGAATACCTGGTTCCAATTGTTCATTTTTATTTGAAGTTTTAACTGTTATATTCTGATTTTTAATTGATCCCAGGTATTTTAACAATAAGAATAAAAATACACGACGTAATATAAGATTTTCACTGGCACTTTTTATTTACTTAAATTTATTATTCACTATTTGGCACTTTTTTTTTTTTAAAGGTTCATCACTTATTAGTTCTGGATATTATTTTCACACCAATCACAATTTTCGTGTCCTTGCCCTATTTACTGATTGAACAAAATATATTGTCATTTTCTAATTTATCACCATTTAGCAAAGTAAAGATTTTGTTTTTACGCTTTTACAAAATGGGAAGCGCGGGACTCAGAATCACTTATCCCCAGCAGTTTAAGTACAAATGTACGGCCGGTACTACAGTTCTTCTGTCCTGCTCCCGCTCTCTTCTGCATTTTTAGCGTTTATCTTAATTGTCTTTGGCGTTATCTTAATTTAATTCAATAGACTGGAGTACTATCTAACACCTTACTTGGGTCTCCTGTTCTAAAACTTCATTAGGTGTGTGAGGTTTCCATATTGAATCGGGTTTACTAATGGTGTTTTTGCGTGGGTATGTTGTCGTACCGCTGGCTGGATGTTTCGTTTTCTCTAGTCTACATCGTATAGTCAGAAATGAAAGATGGGTGATAGTTTTCTGGTTGAATCAGACGTGTCTTGGGCATTCTTCGGTGGTTGATAAATCATGATAGGTGTTTTGTAGTCTTTGACCATGACGTTTGTTGGCCAATGTTAGTAGTATGCCAAATTCTGTAATAAAATTTCCAAGCAGAATCATGTTGTTAACATATAAAATGGTACTAGTGATACGATAATATAAAGCATTATTGCAATTTTAAATTGCATAATAATAGTACATAATTGCATAACAGTAATATTATATATTTTTTTTTTTTTCAACATTCAAAGTGAAATCGAATGTACGATTTCTTAAAAGAAGTTTTAAATTCTAATAATTCTCAGGTACATTTGAAGTAACGTGAGGTATATTTGGTCATATAGCAGCTGAAAATAGTTATATTGGTACTACACTATTACTATATTATTATGATTACATGTAAATATAAGAACACGGCACTAAGAGGGTTATATAAATATATGTAAGATTATATAGAGGTCTTAATGTTTTAGATCATATTTTAATAAAAAAAAATTGAACCTCCAATGCGTGATTAGTCGAAAAGTAATACATTTTGCATCATAGCCTTTCAATTATCACGCCTCGGAACGTTTTTTCCCTTTTCTTGAAATAGATCAGCAAAATTACAAGAGATGACCTCTTAAATCTCTTGTACATAAAAAGATAGAACGAATTTTTTTCGTTCTTGTTAGAGGTCTATATTTACATAAAGATTTTCTGCCAAGAGTATTTTTGATGTATATGCCAAAAAGTAATACAGTTTGTTGTATCATAGCCTTTTAGCTGTTTATACACCAACAATATTTCTACAGTAGGGAAAGGATGTTACGTACGGAGAAAGACCTCTTAATTTCCCCGGATTATTACATCCTCCCTGTTAAAATGGCTTAAATATCATCAGGAGCAGTAGGGTTCAATTGATGCATCTCTTGTGCCTCAATTGCATCAGTATTTATCCTTTTTCTCTTCAGTATTTTCCCCATAGTTAATTGTTAGTAGCGCTCTTATTGTTAGTGAAATAAGAAATACCATGAATATTGTGATTATAATATTATACCATGAGTTTGGTGAGAACAAACCGTACTGGCTCTCCACGTATTTCAATCTTTGGTCTTCGTTAGTGAATAAGGGTATTTGCATATCTAACGCTTCCTTTATTTTTGTTAATTGCATTGTACCTTTGATCTTTTCTATTTTTGGCCATATGGATGTTTTAGATTCTTCATCATTATATTCGGAATCGTGAAGGACAAGTTTATTCCTTGAAAATTTATTATTTTTGGGCTCATGACGTTAGTGCTGGTTGTGATTAGAGGTGTTTGGACGGTTGTTTCTTTAGTTACAAGTCTGCAACCTTGTTTGATTGTAATAGTCCCAACATCCTGTAATAATATTTCGGTTCGATAGCTGGGGTCAATTTTTTCTGTATTGTTATAACAGGATAGAGTTCCCACCGTCTTTTTAGGTACTGTAAATAACCATAAGTCGTTCCGTAAATTAATGAAAGTTTCTCTTTTGGTATTTCCTATTAAGGCTTCACAAGAATCAGGAATATTTTGTTGCTGCGATTCCTTTAGGAATAGATCTAGCATGCATGATCCTATCTTTACGTTATATATAGGTAATGTAGTTGGCAGACCAAATTTTTAAATGACACGCATTCTTTTAATTCTTCGGTATTTGCTAACGCGTATTTTCTTCTATCTTGATCTATTAACATATATTCCGCTTCTGGGATGATGCTCATGAAGGAGTTTGTCTCTTTAATGTTGATGGGAAATGTAGATATTTTGTATAGGTCGTATATGGATTGTTGATTAATCAAAGGAATTGTGACTACAGCAAATAGTTGCTCATTGATCTCGGTAATATGCACCTTTAGTTTTGTATAATACAAAAAACAAGTTAGCTACTTCTGGTTCTACTGGTAAGTGGAGACCAAATGTTAAGTGAGTCTTTATTTCGTTTAGGATGTTCTTAAGATCCGAGGGATCCACTAAGTCGTAAGAAAGAGTACCTCCTGTTAACTCAAATAACGCGAACTCAAATTTACTGACATCAGTGGCTAAGTTCAACAAAGACATAATAACAATGTCTAGTGACACCATTGTTAGGCTGGAATCAGAGATTACTCTGTCTACCTCATTTTTTAGATAGTTCATTGTGCTGACTGTTCTTGATATTTTCTTGGATATAGCCTCGATTTTGTCTTTTTGGTAATTGGCTATGCTTGCTTGTATTTTTTGGACATGTAGTGTTGTATTCATGGCTGTGTTGAGTCTTTTAACATTATCTCTTAGTATATTTAATCTTCTTCGGTTGACAAACCGAATAGTCGGGAAGCAAGCTCTCCTACTATTGGGATTAGACTTGTTGATCGTTTATATTTACTTCTTCGGAAAAATACTTCGAATATACGTGTAGTGCTTTGTTTAAGTTTTTGTATTTCTGTATTGAATAGTTCAAATAACGCCTCTAACCTTTGTCTATATAAGATAAGGAATGCCTGATGAGTTGAGACTTTATGAGCATTCTCCATGGTTAATTCCGGGAGGGGTTCTAATTCATCCTTTGCTGGTTCGTCAGCCATGGCCAGTCGCGCGCAAGTTTTTTTACCATCTATTGTCCTACATTCTCTCCAGTGACCTTCATTTTGACATTTTTTGTCTCCATCCACACATCGTGTTCTACCATAGTCTGTCTCGACAAAAGGGATTTGCCATCTAACTTGTATTCTTCCCTTTCTCGAAGAAGTCCAAATCCAGCTAGTCGATTGCCATGGTTGCCTTACTGTTATTAAAATTTCATCGTTTTTAATTGGCATTAGTACACTAGGGATAGTACTTGTAGTAATTTTTGATATTGAGGTGTCTAACTCTATTGGTTGTGGGTCAGTCGTCGTGGGGTTTGACGAGGGGAATGTTTCTTCCACTTCTGTTATTGAGGTATGTTCAGTTTCGATTGTTGTTGGAGTGAAATCAGTTTCTGCTGTGGTTTCCTCGTTCTGAGTATCGTATTTCCAGAAAGTAGTCGTTTCGTATTTTTTTGTGGTGCTTTTAGGGATTTCCATTAATCCGTTTGTGCTTTCTTCGGTATAAGAAGTAATACGTGGAACATGGGAGGTCGTGTTGATTTTGGTAGCTTCCGTTGTGACGTTTATTATTCTACAGAAGTATTGGCATTTAAACTTGTATTTCGGTTTGCTGGTGCCATTAGTGGAATTTAATCCCACTTCAATATTTTCTATGCCTCTTATTATCTCTGGTATTTTATTTGTTCGCGTTACGAGGTCAGATACAGTGCTTGTTGTTTGGGTTTCAATTGTAGCGGTTTGCTGTGTGTATGGGGAAATACTGGTTATATCTCTTGTTTCAACTTTCGTTGGTTTTATTTCAGATAAATTTATTTTTTCTTGTATTTGTTTGTTCTCAGCCCTGTTAATTTGTTTTGGTCCCATTCCATAGTTCTTTGAAGAAAATTCCATACTGTGGGGCAATTCGTTCAATAATGCATATTGTCCATCGTAAAATTTTCTTTGTCTAAGTTGGGTCTTTATTGGCTCAATTGTATCCTGGGTCTCTTTATCGATATCTGAGTTTTGGTTTTCGTTAATTGACCTCCTTTATCTTTTTTCAATGGTTTTTCCGAATCCTATAGCTTTATCGATTTCGGCTATTTTAGCATCAAAATCATCTACTTTTCTTTTTATTTTGACTTTGGGAAAGTTAGGGGATGTTTTCTTTCTTCTCTTTATGGTTGTTTTTGCTTGTTTGTAATCCCTTGTCTGACTTTAAAAATTGAAAAATTGATTCTTTCAGGTCAAATGTATTTTTCTCTAGTCTTATAACATGTTGGAACAATGTTTCAAATGGTTTAGGGTCTAGCTTCATAAAAATTTTCCAAAGCATTGTTACTAGTTAGAAGTGAATTTTCGTGTTTGAATATTATTCCATGCTTTACGACATCTTGTGTATGGGCACTTATACACATGGTCATCAAAAATGTTAAGATCATCTTTCTTATCTGTAATTAATATTTAATCAATTATTTCTGACAAAGTATGATAGAAAGAAAAAATGGATTGCGCGACGCTGAGATACTAAGTATTATTGGAGTTTTTTGAAGATAGATTCAAGGGGCTAACACACTATTGTCATTAAGATTTAGTGTTAAAAAAATCAATTTAAAAAAAAATATCAATATTTTAAATTGGGGATTAAAGAATATTAAAGATGCTTCCAATGAAGACTCGTGTCTGAATAGACTAAAGTGTCATTACGGAAGATCTTTGGCACCGCCCATTTCAGAAAAAGGGGCTATTTTAAATAGAGAAAAACAAGGATTTTTGGAAAATAGGGGGGAACACTCCCTAAAAATCACAGAATCTTAACGAAAATAATACAATCGTATTCGGCGGATCCGAGAACCTAGTAGCAAAAATCTCATGTATTTTTCTCAAAAATGTTGAATTTTTTGTCAGAAAATTAATAATTGGTGTGTGTTTTTGGAAGATAAAATAATAATATTGAAGGGTGCAATCATTAGGTATTTAGCAAATTAAAGTACTAGCTTAGTCTCGCTAATAATCTATTAGGGATTTTTTTTTTTTTTTTTTTTTTTTTAAAGTTTTGTTTTAGGTCTAGGATGGAGTTAACTCAAGACCTATTAGATGTTCTCTACTCTCATTGGGGGGGGGATGGATAGACATTGGCAGTATTTATATTAAAGTTATCTTATTTAGTTTCAAAAATACCTAGATATAAAAAATTAATAGCACTTGTATTTTGAGAGGATCGCCGTTAAACTTCTTTATAACTCCAAATAGTTAAAAACTAAAATTGTTTAAAATTTTGCTAAACAAGGAAAAATTTGCTTAAAACACATATCTGATAAATGTATGAAATAGTATGAAACAACTTGTGTGTCTGATACGGCTTGAGGCTTAAATTACTAATTAAGTATATGTAATAGAAGGATAGGCTTATTTTATTGTTAAAGTTTTGATTCATGGCATTAATTGGGTAAGATCTAATTATGGTTGGGTGGTTAATGTAGTTTGGAGCTTTAAAGTAGGGATAATTATTATATTATAAGATTGTAAGACCTAGTAACTATGTTTTTAACTTATTACAGCCATTTTTTGTATGCACTTTGAGAAACAATTATAGCCTTTGCAAAACTTGCACAATTCGAGAGGGTGTTCTTATTGATGTATAATAGTTTGACTTTCGATAAAGTAAGTGTTCTTTCGCATTTAACTCATTCTAGCTTAAAACTACCCGCTTAGTTGCAAAAGAAGAACAACCTTTGACTTATGACTTAAATCGTTTTTAAATTTAGTAGGGTCCTTAGCCTAACTTAATTAATAAGTTGTAGGCTACTAGTCCTTTGTAGTACAAATCTATATTGTACTTATTTAAAATGAGTTAACTTTAGGTTAAGAATTTGAAAAGTTTCACAACTTGTTTCCTTTAAATTTTTTTTTTTTTTTTTCTTAAAGAATGATTGAATAAAAAAAAAATCATTTTCTCATTATGCAGAAATATTCTCATATCCCAATTATCTTGTCGTTAAAAAAAATAAGCATCTTCTCATTATGCAGAAATACTCCTCTTATCCCAATTATCTTCGGTCGGTTGAAGATGTGCCGTATAATTATGGCTTTTCGAAAAACCTTTAGATTTGATGTATTCACTACCTCAGGTAGATGTAAGTAGATTATAATTGAGGTTTTATTACAGCACTTTGCATTTGGAATGAGACACAGTCAAATTAAGAACAATGTTTTACTTTGTAAGTAGCAATATTTTAATAGAATGATGCGACTATTTTTGGTTCTTATAATAAATATAGTAGTTAACATTTAGTTAGCTACTAAATTAAAAGTTAAGTGTTAAGTTTCTTTTAAAAAGAAAGTTGTTTTCTTTTATCAATTATATAAAAGTCTCGTTTTACATACATTGTTCAGTTGTTTAGATGGGAAGACTATATTCTGTTATCCTAAGCGAGATACAATAAGTATACTTTGTGAACAAATGTTTATCAAATTAGTTATTGTGTTTAGATATGTTTTCAAAGCTTGGTATTTTCAAAGCTTGATATTTGAAGTATTTTTCAAAGTTCGGACTGTGTCATGAATCCATGTAGATTGCATAAGGTAAGAGATTGATTTTTGTTAAATGCCTTTGGGACATTTTTTGTTAAAATTACGCGAAGAGAAAAATTTTTTTTTTTTTTTTTTAAGTAGTAGGCCTAAAGGTTAGTAGGCTAAGTGTTAGTT